>NC_142607.1:34618108-34820600 GCF_041222555.1 Hakea prostrata | reverse complement strand
AATCAAGCAATGTTGCTCACACCACTAGTACTCCCCTTGCCCTTTCCAACTTTATCACAAAATTATTTTATAGTGGATTCAGCTACAACCGACAATATATGTCGTTCTTCATATTATTTATCTGATTTGAGTATTGATAAAGTGGACTCCTTCCCCTTCTATTACGGTTGCTAACTGACACCATTGTTCCTATTCAAGGACATGGGAAGTTGAATTTATTTTCAATTGAGCAAATGCATTGTTTGTGCCATCTTTGTCTATGAATTTATTATCAGTTAGCAAGATCACTAAAAGTTTGAATTGCCATGTGATATTTTCCAAGGACAAAGTAATATTTCAGGACAGCAGAACCGGAATGACAATTGGTGAAGGTCGCCTACAAGATGGTCTCTATGTGTTGGACTCTCCAAATAGTGCTTTGGTTTTTTTGAGAAAACCTAGAAATCCCAACTTTGGCATTGGCATATGGGCCATCCTTCTGATAGGATTCTAAATTTTTTTAATTCATCTTTCTCTTTTGATTCCAGTTGTTGTGATGCTTGTCATTTTGCTAAACAGCATAGGTTGCCTTTTCCGAACAGTACTCATGTTTCTAGTACATTTTTTGAGATTGTGCATTCTAATGTTTGGCACCTCTCTTGTGGATTCCAGAGATGGTTTTAAATTATTCATTAATTTTATTGATGATAAATCACGAGCCACGTGGTTATATTTATTGTGATTCAAGAATGAAGTTCTGCAGATATTTCAAGATTTTTGCAATATGGTTCACACTCAATTTCAGACGAGTATTAAAATCTTGAAAACATATAATGACACAGAGTATACAAATACTCATTTCGAGTCATATCTTAGAAATATGTGAATTTTGCATCAAACATCCTGTGTTGGCACACCTCAACAAAATGGAGTTGTTGAACATAAGAATAGGCATTTGCTTGAGGTGACCCGTTCTTTACTTTTTCATGAAAATTTTCCTAAAATTTATTGGTCTGATGCTGTTCTTACAAGTTGTTATTTGATTAATCGTCTTTCAAGTAGTGTGTTACAATTCAAGATTCCACTGGAAGTTCTCTATAATCGTCCAATTACAATGACTCATCTTAAAGTCTTTGTTGTGTTGCTTATGTTCACTCACAAGATGGTAGCAAACTTGATCCTCGCTTTCAAGTGTGTGTTTTTTTGGGTACTCGACATCACAAAATGCTATAAATGTTATAATCCTTCCACCAAGAAAGTTTTTATTTCTCGTGATGTTTCCTTTAATGAAACTCACATGTTTTATCCTGGCAGAGTCAAATTCAAGGGGGAGAATATGGATCATTATATTGAACTTGTTGTGCAGGAATTTGCTCCTACCCCATTACCAAGTATGTTAAATAGCTCATCAAACGACATTGAACAACAAAACAATCTTGATACTCAAGAAGAACCACACATATTGATTCCACCTGAGAATGGGCAGACATCATCTATACAAGTTCGAAGGTCAACTCGAGTCTCTAAACCTTCCATCAGATTACAAGACTTCTCAACGTATCATACGATTAAATATCCCATTCAATCTCATATTTGTTATGATCATATTTCTCCTCAATTCCTTGCCTTTTAACATGCCATTGGGGATCATAAGGAACCAATTAATTATTTTGAAGCCAAGAATTCATCAGTATGGATGAAGGCTATGGAAGATATTGTTCCACTTCCAAATGGTATACACCCAGTTGGTTGTCGATGGGTCTATAAGACCAAATACAATATTGATGGCATAATTGAAAGATACAAGGCTAGGCTTGTTTCCAAATGATATACCCAAACATATAGAGTTGACTATAAGGAAACGTTTGCACCTGTAGTGAAGATGAACACTATAAGAGTGTTAATGTCAATAGCCGTCAATTGTGAATGGCCTCTCTTTCAAATGGACGTAAATAATGCATTCTTACAAGGAGATTTGCTAGAAGAAGTATACATGGAAGTTCCTCCAAGTCATCCATTGAAACATCAAGATGGTATTGCCTGTAAGTTGAAGAAGGCAATATACAGTCCTAAGCAATCACCACGAGCGTGGTATGAGAAGTTAAGTACAACCCTTCTAGTTTTTGGATTCAAAAGAAGTGGATCAGACTCTTCAATGTTTGTCAAGAAAAATACTGAGGGTACAGTTGTCATCTTAGTCTATGTCGATGACTTAGTTATCACTGGAGATAATCATTAGGAAATTACTACTCTCAAGCAATATTTGGGTAAAACTTTTGACATCAAGGATCTGGGAAAACTTCGATATTTTCTTGGTATTGAAGTTGCAAGCTCTAATAAGGGATTGTTCATTTTTCAAAGGAAGTATACTCTTGATCTTCTAAAAGAAATTGGAAAAATGGGTGTGAAACCAGCTAATTCTCCCATGGACTATAATAGCAAAGTGATCAGTGATTCTACTCCTCTGCAAGATATTGGTTGTTTCCAACAATTAGTAGGATGGCTAATTTATCTTACTATTACTAGACTTGATATTGCATATTCAGTGAGTTATGTGAGCCAATTCATGCATACTTCTACCAAAGGACATATGGAGTTGGTAGACCGTATTCTATGTTACTTGAAGTCATCTCCAGGACGAGGTATATGGATGAAGAAAAATGGGAACACTATTATTGAAGGATTCTCTGATGCTGATTGGGCGGGTAATCCTATTGATCAAAAATCAACTACTGGTTTCTGCGTATTTGTTTTAGGAAACCTAGTCACTTGGAAAAGTAAAAAACAAAGTATGGTTGCACGTTCAAGGTCTTGAAGCCGAGTATAGAGCAATGGCATCTGTAACTAGTGAATTGGTATGGATTAGATCTCTTCTTCAATAATTAGGATTTGACAGTTTTAGTCAACCTATGAAGCTCTTCTATGATAATCAAGCAGCTACTCACATTGCTTCCAACCCAGTATTTCATGAAAAAACCAAACACATTGAGATTGATTGTCATTTTATTCGTGAGAAAGTCCAAGATGGAACTATTGCAACCCCATTCATAAGAAGTGAAGAGCAGCTTGTAGATATTTTCACAAAAGCTTTATCCAAGGGAACATTCCAAAAATTATTGTCAAAGTTGACCTCAGATGTCATCTTCAATCCAACTTGAGGGGGATTTTTATCGGATATTAGTCTTTCAGTACAACATAAAGACTAATACTCCTAATCATTGTAAAGTTCACATCTTTGTAGAACTCCACTCATTGTAAAATACTACATCATGTACACTTCCATCTCTATTAATAGTTAATGAAAGTTCTCCCCAGAACATAGTTGATTGGGGATTTCACCGTGGACGTAGACTTTCTCCTTGAAGATCTAACCACGTTAAAATCGTGTATTCATTCCGAACAATTTTACAATTTTTTATTTTATTTGTGTAACCGAAAAGAAAATGTGGCAAAGTGAAGTTTTCACTTGGATCCGTACCTGATGCCTTATTGTTTTAAGATCAAGATTTTCTAAACTAGTCATCTTATAAGAATCCATCTATTTTCTATTAATACAATCCCTTTATTTTGGGTTTTGTTCCTATTATAAACATTATGGTTTAAACCCTTGGATCTGAGTAGACCATGCGAACCAATACGTTTGGCTCAATCGGTTCACGGGGGTTCATAATGCACTTCTCGGCAGGGCACTTCTCTCAGTAGAATACTCACTTGAGAAGGGCGCTTCATGGTGACAACCCAGCCACTTGTCATGATGGACTTCTCGGATGGTCTTTCATAATTAAGTGCCCAACAAGTTATATCTCGGTTAAAGTAACGTTGCAAGAGGATTATGCGTATCTTCATCCAGACGTCAATCAACGCATTAATTTCAGCATTGAATGCACTAAATTCATTAAATGCTCAATGCCTGCAAGGAAGCTTCTCATTCGCTTAAGACTTCTTCGACTATTGCACCCTTACGTTCTGTCTGCCAAAGTGAGGATTGTTGTCACATCCACATCAACGTGAACTTGACCACCCGATTCGGTGGTATTGGGTACGCTTGTCTTGAAGCTTCTTCAAGAAGATTGAGCTCTTGGCTTGCTAGTCAAGCTGCCCATCGAAGCCACCTCAACCCTTATCTGAACAAAAGATCCGAGGGCTGCGATGCTTCTTGGTCACCTCGAGGTATGAACTCGGTATATATTCTAATACTCTACACGAATTAGGGTAGGTCCAAGAACATTAACTCTAGTCATTTACTCTCCTGCAACTACCCAATAAGACATTTATTCTTCATCTTCTTGGAACATTTACTCCTTTCTACAAGGATTCGTGTTCACTCGATTCTCGACTTGTTGGAATTTATTAATATAATTAATAAATTAAATGCCCAAGGGCAAATTTGAAAACTCACTATTAGGGCGGTTACAAAATAGGGTTATATATTTTGGTAACCACCGCATAAGTGAGGGTGTTAACATAACGTAAGTTTTCAAAAGAAAAGGAGGTGGCTCATATCTCTCTCTCCCTTATTTCCTAGAAACGCAGGAAGGAGAAACCTAGTGGAGGTTTCCTTCCTTTGCCTTAGATCTCTCTTCCATCTTTTTCCCACACGGCATTTGGGTTGTGGAAATACTTCCCTTTCCTTGTGATTGTGGAATCATCCTGGTAGAGATTTGGTGGTGGAACGAGAACGTGGATCCGGATTTACTTCCGCTTTGTGAAAACTTCTCAAAAGGGAAAGCGAATCCGGTAAGGAATCTTTCCCCCTTCAATTAATTGAATTGAACTAATTGGAGTATTACCAACATTGGCATCAGAGCCGTGGTTCCCACGATTCTTTGTTCCTCCCCATTGTTTAATTTCATTGTATGGATCCAATGGGAGGATCAAGGGTTTATAGTAACCCATGGAGAATCCAGGGTTTAATATGAAACCCATGGGAGAATTGATAGGGTTTTGGGAAACCCTTATGTTTTGGCTTCGGATCCGAGTGGGAGGATCCTTGTATTTTTCCCTTGTGATTTTTTGCATGAATTGATTATCCATGATAATTATTTTTGTTTAATAATAATTGCTGGATTTTTTCATGTGTTTTTTGGATGATTTTTTGGGTGAAAAAACGTGATTTTCCGTTTTTCGAGAAAAAAAATCGTTCAAGAAAAATTGGGAAAAACGTTATTTTTTGGTCACTATGGACCAGATGGTCGTCCGTCTATACCCAGACAGATTTTTCGTCTGGGCCAGACGGTTGACCGTCTGGTTGCAGAAAGCTAGACGGATTCCCGAACGAAGAGCTGTCCCAGAATTCGTCTGATTTTTTGTCCAGTTTTTTAATATGTTTCTATTTATTGGACATCAATGGCTCACAATCTATGTGATGTTTGAGCATTGAGGGCCTAATGTGGCCTAGTGGGAGCTAATGAGGTAGAAGTGTTCTGTGTGAACCACCTCATAGCATTAACATGATTGCATGTTTTATTTTAATAAAACTATTTATTTTTAATTATGGGTCTATCAATCATGTTTCTTGCACAGAATGAAACTAGTTTATAAGTCTATGTGGGTTTGCATGAGAATTTGATTGAATATTTGTTAGCATCACTTTTGGTTTAAATGCTTACCCCATAGGTTGACTATGCTAGTGTGAGTTGTTGTTGCTTGAGTTGTGTTTTATGCTAGAATAGTTGAACTCATCGTAGTATATAATGTCTCTAGAATAAATGGCTGCTACCAAGAGCATTGTTGCTGACTTCGCGAAAGGAGATAAACTGAATGAGAGGAATTATGACCTCTGGCACCGAAAGGTGCAGTATCTCCTAGAAGAGCAGAACATGCTGAAAACCATAAACTAGACCATGTCCCCACCTGAGGAAGGTACCACTGCACAGTATCGCAGGGACATTGAGCTTTACAATGCCTGGAAGAAGAAAGACTGGGTAGCTAGGATTAGTATCCTAAGCTCCATGAGGGATGACCTGATGCTTCGGTTAGAGAAGAATAGGACTGCAAAGTCTTTGTGGGAGGCTATGAAGTTCCAGTATAGAGGGACTTCCACCACAAGAGGTTGCCAGCTCAGACTCACATTTGATGGTTATAAGATGCGCCAGGGTCACACCATGAGGCAGCATATAACCATCATGTTCAACATGATTAGTGAGTTGAGCACATGTGGGCGCCAAAAGACTAATGAGGAGCAAGTCTCCGCAGTCATCAGGTCATTGCCTAAGACTTTGGAGCATATGAAGATCTTCTTGACTCATGCTGATGAGGTCAAGACTTTGATCAGGCTGCCAAACACCTTGAGCTAGAGGAGGATCGGATGTTGGCCGATGCCCCTCAAACTAAAGTACTGCTATTGAAGCTAGCACTAGTAAGGGTGCAGGTCTCAAGCGCAAGAAGGAGAGAGCTCAACCTCTGGTCCAGGCAAAGTAACAGAGGTGGGAACAAAAACAAGAGTGGTTTATGAGACATGGTTTTAGAGTTGTATTTGAAAACAATTCTTTGGTTTTGTATCTAGGTGATACAGTTTATGGTTATGGTTTTCTTAATAATGGTTTTATTGTGTTGGATACAATTGATTATTCATTTAATCCTAGTAATGCTTTTGTTTGCCAAAATACTGTGTGTATTGATTCTAATTTGTGGCATGCTAGACTAGGACATATTGGCTTAGATAGGATGTACAGGTTGGCAAGAGAAGGTCTCTTAGGCCAAGTTTCACTATCTGATTTGCCAACCTGTGAGTCATGTCTAGCAGGAAAAGCAACTAGAAAACCATTTAAAAAGGCTTTAAGAGCCTCTCTTCCTTTAGAACTTATCCATTCAGATGTGTGTGGACCCATGAATGTGCATACTAGAAAAGGATAGGCTTATTTCATCACATTCATAGATGACTATACACGGTATGGTCACATTTATCTAATTTCTCAAAAGTCAGAAGCTCTAGAATGTTTTAAGAAATTCATGAGCTTAGTTGAGAATCGATTAGATAAAAGGATTAAAACTCTTAGAACGGATAGAGGTAGAGAGTATCTCTCCAATATGTTCAAAGGGTTGTGTGATGAAAAGGGTATATCTAGACAATTTACTATTCCAGGGACTCCACAGCAAAATGGGGTTGCTGAGAGGAGGAATAGAACCTTGCTAGACATGGTGAGATCTATGATGATGCAGACAAATCTACCCATCTCTTATTGGGGAGATGCTTTGCTGACTGCTGCCTATATCCTCAACAGAGTTTCAACCAAATTGGTTCCTTCCACACCATATGAGTTGTGGACCGGAAGGAAGCCAGATTTGAGTTACTTGCGCGCATGGGGATGTGCAGCATATGTTCACTCTACTTCTTACCAAAATGGAAAGCTTGGACCCAAAGGAAGAAAGTGTATCTTTGTGAGATATTCTGAACCCTCAAAGGGCCATGTCTTCATTGGACTAGATGAGAGTGAGAGGAGAACGAAACTTGAGTCTAGGGATGCAACATTCTTGGAGAATGATTTTCCATCTCTTTTAGGAGTTAACAAAGAATCATCGGATTCTTTGAGATACAAGATAGTGATCTTGTCACTCCAGGGATTCGGATTCCGGATAATGAACCCGGGGTTCATCCGAAGATCCTAGTGGGAGTGGGAGTGCAGATGTGATAGCTACCTCGGAGGGTGAGCAATCTGACATGCACTTGCGCCGTAGTGGGCGCGGGCAAGTTCCTCGTCGACGTTTCGACATAGAAGATAAAGCCTACATGGTAACTCCTGAAGAGATCGACTGTGAGATGACTTCAGTCGATGAGCATGAACTGAAGAGCGTACAGGTAGCTCTTGCGGGGTCAAGCTCAAAGGAATGGTTGAAAGCAATAAAGGAAGAGTTGGAGTCGATGAAAGTTAATCATGTCTGGGACTTGGTTGACTTGCCGCCGGGCCAAAAGACAATTGGGAACAAGTGGGTTCTCAAGATCAAAAGGAAGGCGGGTGGATCTATTGAGAGATTCAAGGCTCGTTTAGTGGCTAAGGGCTACACCCAACGAGAGGGCGTTGATTATGATGAAACTTTTTCCCCTGTGGTTAGGTTTGCCTCGATCCACCTCATACTAGCCATTGCTGCTCAGTTGGACTTGGAGCTTTATTAGATGGATGTAAAAACTGCTTTTCTCAATGGAGAACTTGAGGAAGAGATCTATACGGATCAACCTCAAGGCTTTGAAGCAAATGGACTTGAGCGTAAAGTGTGCAAGCTTAAGAAGTCCATATACGGCTTAAAGCAAGCATCTAGACAGTGGAATGTGCGCTTCCACCAAGCTATGATGGAAATGGTTTTTCCATGCTTGAGGAAGACCACTGTGTTTACACCAAGAGATCTATTGGTAATTATGTCATTCTGATACTGTACGTAGGTGACATACTTATGGCTAGCAATAGCAAGGTGCTATTGGAAACCATTAAGAAATGGTTGTCCTCTATATTTGATATGAAGGACATGGGTGAAGCAAGCTATGCGCTTGATGTCAAGATTGTCAGAAATAGGCAAAAGAGATTACTGGGTTTATCTTAGGAGACCTATATTGACAATGTCTTGACAAGATACCAGATGCACAACTACAAACCAATTGATACTCCAGTGGAGAAGGGTTTGCATTTGAGCCTTGATATGGGTCCTAAGACTCCAGAGGAGAAAACCAAGATGGAAAGAGTTCTATATTCCAGTGCAGTGGTTAGCCTAATGTACGCTATGATGTGTACTAGGCCGGATATTTGTTATGCAGTGGGTTTGGTTAGTCGATACCAATCAAACCCAGGCATAGAGCACTAGAAAGCAGTCAAGAGGATATTGAGATATCTCAAAGGAACAAGTAACTACATGTTGTGTTACCAAGGATTGGATTTGCGCTTAGTTAGCTATAGTGATGCCGACTGGGCTGGAGACATTGATGAGCACAAATCAACCTCTGGATATGCTTTATTGCTGAATGGCGGGGCCATTTTGTGGTGTAGCAAGAAGTAGACTTGTATATCCCTCTCGACCATGGAAGCAGAGTATGTGGCATGCTCAGCTGCGGTTCAAGAAGTTGTTTGGTTGAGGATATTCCTTCAACATATTGGGATTGTGATGACATCCAAAGAGGCTGCCCTTGTCTACTGTGATAGTACGACAGCTCTTAGCTATGTCAAGGACCCCAAGTATCATGGGAAGACCAAACATATACAGTTGAGATATCACTTTGTTAGAGACATTACATCAAGGAAGAAAGTTGTACTTAAGCACATATCTACTAGTCAGATGGTAGCTGACCCTCTTACCAAACCTATAGCCAATGATGTTTTTATTTCTCATGTAAAATCCTTGGGCTTGCGTAGATTGTGACTTATTTTTGTATTGAGACTTTCTTATTATTGAGTAATATGAGTTCATTCCAGCATTTATTTTATTCACTTTCTATGCGATTGTATTCTTATAGCATAAAACAAGATATGTCAATAGGCAAGAGAATGGCTCACTCACACGAGCGTTCACCTCTGGCGCCTTGGAGGCGAGCAGAGATGAGACAGATTGTGAATGACTTTGTGTAGGTCAATTCATAACCATGATGTCGCCTTGATTTGGAATCAAGATGACTTTCTCTATAGTGAAGAGAATCGACATGAATGTTCCCACTATTCATGTTGCCTATAGGAGCAAGGTGCGAGTACTTTATGTGGCGCCAGGGTGGCGACAATAAAGAAACTCGGGTTAGGCGCAAGAGGGTTGTGACTGAACTAAGACCTGTATGGTGTTGAGATGGACATACATTCTATTGTATATAGAATGCTCCACCATAGCACATATATCATACTATGTGTGCTTAGCGATCATTGGAAATGAGAGGATGGATCTCTGCTCCTCTCATTGTGTGAGTCTTGGACTTTATGGTCCGTTAGTGTTCTTAGTGACTTTCGACGACATCATGAAATGAAGGATTGATGTGGCTACTTTGGGGTGTTACCTATGGTCATGATAAATTCGACCTAAAGGGGCACTACGGGGAAAGGAGTCAATCCTAAGTGTAGTGATGGTCTGGGGCGAAATGAAAGGTTTGATTCAACTGCACCCTAAAAGTGTTTGCTGGCGCCAACTGATGTGTTACAGTAGTGAACATTTTAAGGACAAGAAGGTGATCTCTCAGAGGGATCGAGATACCTTCAGTCTGGTGAGTTTGAATAAACCTAAGACACTGTGTTATACTAATTCTTATTTGATATGTTTCTTTGAGTGATGTGTCATTTTGGCCTTCTGGGGAGGTTTCTAGTTTGGGGCTCACACGTGCAAGTATATAACCGGTCGCACAACCCATTTTGCCAGTATGACTTGTGGATATTAGTGTCTGGGACACAGGTGGTCTATGTATCTAGGATACATAGTAAAGAGATCAATATATATATGTATATCTGGGATATACATGTGTGTTTGGGACACAAGAGGTCTATGTATCTGGGATACATAGTAGAGAGATTGAATATGTATATCTGGGATATACATGTGTGTCTAGGACACAAGAGGTCTATGTAATGTGTACATCTAGCATATACATGTGTGTTTGGGACACATTGATAGATTAACACTTGCCCTTGTGCAAATGGGAGCTGTTGGAATTTATTAATATAATTAATAAATTAAATGCCCAAGGACAAATTTGAAAACTCACTATTAGGGCGGTTACAAAATAGGTTATATATTTTGGTAACCACCCATAAGTGAGGGTGTTAACATTACGTAAGTTTTCAAAAGAAAATGAGGCGGCTCATATCTCTCTCTCCCTTATTTCCAAGAAACGCAGGAAGGAAAAACCTAGTGAAGGTTTCCTTCCTTTGCCTTAGATCTCTCTTCCATCTTTTTTCCACATGGCATTTGGGTTGTGAAAATACTTCCATTTCCTTATGATTGTGGAATCATCCCGGTAGAGATTTGGTGGTTGAACGAGAACGTGGATCCAGATTTACTTCCGCTGCGAATACTTCACAAAAAGGAAAGCGAATCCAGGTAAGGAATATTTCCCCCTTCAATTAATTGAATTGAACTAATTAGAGTATTACTAAATGGAGGTGGTTTCTTGTCCTCAGAGTTGGTCCACACTCACTTTCTTTGTCTCTTAGGAACCAGGCTTGGTCTTACAATTAACCCGTGGGCCCACAATCAAATTTTGGAGCAATAATTCCCCATAAAGTAAACCTGATGAAAGTTTTACTTTTTAACTTGTCTGTGGATTTTTGTTTTACATCATCTTTTGTTCATGTACTTGTATGAAATCTGAAGCTTCTATGTTATTTGATGTCATTATTTTTTTTTAAATTCTGTTTTGGTAGGTTGAGAATGAGTTGCTTGAGAACATAGAAAGACTTGAAAGATGCGAGAGCTTTTTCTTCATTGTTGTCTTGAGCTGCAGGATCTTGAGTTGGCTGAGTTGGGCATCAAGAAGATTCTCGATATTGATCCAAACATGGTGCAGTTGTTTCTACTTCTTCGTCATCATTTTCTTGTTGGTTTTCATGTGGGATTCATTATTCATAAATAGCTACCACTGGAAAAGCCCATGACGAAGTTGAAGTTATGAGAAAATGGCAATATTGGTTTGTAGAATTATTGCAGGGAGAGTTAAGAGAATCCAAGTTGGAAATGCAAAAGAGTTTGGTTCAATAGCTTAACCTATTGAAATACTGTCTGCAACCATTGTCTTTCCATCACTAAATTTATGAAAGATTATTATGAACGACTTACTATTGATGCAAAGGGTTTGTATAATGCAAGTTTTGAAACTCAAAAAAAATCAATCTGCAGAAAAGTAATGCCAAACATATTTTCCGTGAAAAATCTATCTTATCAATTAGTTACCAAACAATTTTTGTATTTTAATCCAAAATAAAATTTAATACTATTTTTACAAAATAGATAATAATAAAAAATGAAAATCATTAGGAAGAGAGCCTTAAGCTAAAAGCATTTAGGACCATGATTCCATTTTGCAAACCCCAGAGCCAAGCCGTCCCTTGCAGCATTAATTGATGGAAAACTAAAGCAAATAGGGTTTTCCTTTTTCCTTCCAAAATTTGAATCTATACCTATGGGTGTAAATGGATAACCGAAATCTGCTTTTGAATTTATATCCGAATTCGTTTAAGGGTATCCGAATCCGTCCGATTACTAATAGGATGCGGATATGGTATAACCATTTCTTACCGATTATTATCCGTTCAATAAAATTATCCGATTAAGTCACTTATTTATATTTATTTTTCTTTTTTTATATAAAATTTTTACCTGTGATACGTGACTATTTTTCTAGTTTCTACTAAAATAGCAACCAAAGTTACTAATTCTTAAATTTCAAACATAGCCCTCACAAATAAAATGGTAAAGATGTAAACAGGTAGTTGAAAATTTGTATTTGATCTGTATTCATGCCCATTTAGAAGAATCTACTTAAGAAAACAACTATCCGATTATCATTCGAATCCAATTAAATCAATCCGAAAACCGATAGGATATTATCCGAATCCGTCCGAATATAATAGGATGCGGATACAATATTACCACCATTTGATCCGAATCCGATCCGTTTACACCCCTATCTGTACCGAATAGGATCCCTGTCCGGAACACACAAGAGCTTACTGTATTGATTGAACAGCACTAACACACTTGTGAAGTTATTAGAATTTAGAAGGGAATCGATAGTATCTTTTAAGGATCTCTCTCTCTCTCTCTCTCTTTATGTGTGTGTGCAACTCTGCATTTTGTAGGCTTCATTTGTTTGATTCTTTCCTGCATTTATTCCTTCTTTGTCTATATATCTACCTTTCAAACTTTTAAGTTCGTCCCTAATTTTGAATTTTGGGTTCAACAAAGAAACAGAGAGAGAAAACAATAAGGGACAAGGGTAAATTTGAAATTATAAAAAATACTTGGATAAAAAATGGTAAATGGGTATTTCAGATATTTTTCTGGCGATGATATCATCATTTTACTTTAATCATGAATAGTAGAGAGATATTTATAATTGATTATTCCTTAGGGGTAGTAGATGTAATTGATAACAATTCCAGGAGGTCTATATATAATTTGCCCTTATGAAAATAAAAAATAAATCATACGCTTCAGACCCTTACAGACTGCATTACATTTCCAGTATTAAAAAAGCACCAGTACCAAAAAAAACATCATGTACATGTTTTCTTCGTTGGCATCTTCACAGGGTCATGAAATTCATACTTTCATGCACAACACAAATTTGTGTGAAGAAGAAACAAAGAAATAAAATATTTCTTCCCTAATAACTCTTTATATGTTCGATCTATGACAAAAACAATATAAGCTTTCTCCACCTGCAAATATAAATAATTCATATATGCTTTGTAAAATTCTTATAATTGTGAGTTTTGACTTCCAATTCTAGTTAACTGCTGTGGGATCAATCAAGTTAAGAATTAAGATTAGTTGACACTAGAGTTATTGAAAGTGTTTCCTGTCATGGATGAATATGGATCCCCTTGTTGGTGCTAAATATTATATTAAATTGAAGTTTTACATAAATGATGGATCATCTCATTTATCAAATACATTAAATATTAGTTCCTTGGGTATTCATAATATGGCATAGGTGGCATTGAAAAGAATTTTATAGCAAACATGTTACGTTATTGTATTACAAATTCTTCAAACACACAAAAATGAAATTACAATACAATTGAAAAATGAAGATCTTTAGCCAATTCAAGGAACTTAATGTTGTAACCGAACGAACCACCGATCAATGACGTTGAGTCACACCTTGAGTGTTGTCTTCAATGGCGGAGTCACGTTGGGGCGGACGGATTTTTTGAAAATTTAAACATCTTATTATGTCCTTATTTCTCTCACTTTACATGTGTAATATCACTATTTGGCCCCTCCAAAAATAAAATTTTAAGTTAAAGATGATGGGTACAAATGTCATTCTTAATCATTATCTAATGGTTATCGTTAAATCACTAGTTTTTAGGAATAAAAAGTTAAACTCTAATTAAAAACTAATTCACAATCAATGAATTTCTCCTTATATATTCTCTCATATTTTAATTCTTATTTATTTTCTCATGAATCTCCTCTTTTATTCCTATTTTTTCTCTTTTTTTTCTCACACGTGTCACAAAATATTGGAATAGTTAGCAGACATTGGAATTTTCCTAAATTTTCTCCACACTTATCATGTATTCACTTTCTCTTTCTCAAATTATTCCTCTCTTTCTCTCTCACTCACGATTTTTCTAGTATTCTTTTCATAAAGCTTTTTTTATTTATTTATTTTGTTGTTCTTTCTTTCTTTCGTTTGTTTGTAATCATTGAATTTAATTTTTGAATTCCTAAACTTTCTTATAAAGTTTCGAATCCTACTAATAACAATTTAAATTTTAAGTTTTATCAATTGGATGTTTAAATTTCTACAATTAATATTAGGGTAATTTTCATCTGGACCCCCTGAGGTTTAGTCTATGTCATTTTTAGTCCAAAAAAACTGAGACTTTGCATCTGTCTCCCCTGTACTATAGAAAAAAATCAATTTAAGGACAAATTATCACTTCTATGACGAATTTGCCCTTATTTATTTTTTTAATTTTTAATTTTTATTTTTACATTTTAAGGGGTTAAAGTTTATCAATTTACAAAATCAGACCCTCTTTCATTATCCGATTCCCAATCCCTAATTCTACCAATTCTAAATCCTTGTTTTCCAAATCATGGTTGAATATTAGGAAATGAAAATTAATGGGTGAAAGTAATCTCCAACTTGGTTAAGTCAATCTACTCATAAGCGAAGTCAATTGAAAAATCACTGCTTCTGCAAGATTCATCAGCATCTGTCTTCCCTTCTACATATGTATTCTCTTCAGATTTGGCAACTGACTGCTCAACATTCAATCCAGACCCATTACCACAATCAATCGTTTCATCATCATTGTCAGTATCCCAACTCAAATCTTCTTCTTCCACCTTGGAAATTGCTTTCTTCAGAAGAAAAGCTCTACCATTCTCATTTGTTTGAGTTTGTAAACCTGTAAAAGTAACGAGTCCAGAAAATCTCACGATCAAGATCTTTGGGGACCAACTTCCCATAAACAACCTTCATCAACTCATTCTGCCAAATTAAAGCCTCAATCCCCTCTGTTTTCTCCTCTAGCACAAACCCAGATTTCCGCTCATTGAAGTCATTCAAATCCTCAGGCTCTACGTAGTAAGTTCGAATATCAGCTTGAATTGATTGAAGCTCTACCTTAAATATACCAGAGGGCTCATCCGAAATCAGATTTGGATTGACAATCTCCAACGTGTCATCCATTAATCTTCAACTATTATTTGGAAAATAAGGATTTAGAATTGGGAATCGGTTAATGAAGGAGGGTCTGATTTTGTAAATTAATAAACTTTTAACCCCTTAAAATGTAAAAATAAAAAATTTAAATTAAAAAAAAAAAAGAATAAGGACAAATTTGTCATAAAATTGATAATTTGTCCTTAAATTGACTTTTTCTATAGTACAGGGGAGGCAGATGCAAAGTCTCAGTTTTTTTGGACTAGAAATGACATAGACCAAACCTCAGGGGGTCCAGATGAAAATTACCCTAATATTATTATATCTAATCATAATCATTGATTTTTTTTAATTAATTTATGATAAATTAAGTATTTATCCCATATTTAGTTAATAGATTTCAAGTCATATTTAGTTAATAGATTTCAAGTCTATCTTTTTTCTTATAATTTCTTCCACAATTTCTTTTTCGTCTTTTTTTTTTCTCATGATTTTGTAAAGTTTTTCTCCCACAATTTTAGCCCCTACTTTATTTTAATATATTTTTTATAATTTACTTATAATTGTGTAATCTATATTTTAGTCCTCCTATTAATTTACCTAAATTTTTATTGTGGACCCCACGTCAAAATATAACAAAAGATTTTGAGATGGGACCTACAGTGGGTCCCGCATTAACCCACGTATATTCGCCCCCCCTTCAATGTTCAATTATGACTCTGCCCCTGGTTGTCTTTATGGTAATTGATGCACCCTACTACCAAGGGTTCTTCGGACCACCACCTCCAAGATAAAACAACTTCCAACTAGAAGATGAGGTAGTTCTTCTAGTCCCTTCAAGGAGCCAAAAGTTAGAGCACAACACTTAGACAACTCAAAGAAAGAAAATGAATTTTGTAAAACAAATAATGTGAGTGTAAGGATTGTCTCAATTCCCCCACAACATGCAAGGAATGGTTGGGTTTATATAGGCCCAAACCACACCTCCTCACAAGGGGGAGAATCAATGGGCTTGTCCCTCCTCCACTAATGTGAATAAACCCCCTTAACCTAACATCCCCACTACTTGGAGAAGTAACTCTCACATTCACTTCTTTGGAATGAATTGGATTTAATCCATTCAAAGACCTTAACCCCACTCATGGTAATGGTCATGAATGGTCATGAAGTTGAAATGAGAAATGAAGGTCAAGAGTTAGAATTTGAGTAAATTCCACCCTTCTAGTAAGCTCACCTCATCACCTGATCAAGACCTTGAAGACCCATGACCAATGTCATGAAGAGCCTCATAACCAAGGTCATGAAGGGCCTCATTCGCTCATGGTGCCTCATTACCATCCTTACCTCATGGGTCCCACACACAAACAAAACAATTAAATAAAAGAAATGCAAAAACTAATTTTGGAACTTAATATATAGATAATATAGATTTTAATAAATAAAAAAAACCTAACACGACAAGAGTTTATAGAATTACATCCCTCAAGATTCGACAAGAATAATTTCTTTAAGGAGGTTAGAGCAAGCTCATTACAATTCACATGGTGTTGTTTGGATGCAGTGAAAACAAAAATATACAATTATAAAGAAGGACAAAAAATTTTAAAAGAAAGTCTAGCCGTTGATGAAAAGTTTCTTTTATTTATTTATTATTTTTTTTTTGAGCTGGCGAGCTGATATTATGGGGGTGGGGATATTACTAATATATAATGCCGCCGGATGAGTGCAAACCCAAGACCTCCCCAAGGGAGTTTGGGTTGTTAACCGCTCAACTACTTTCCTCTAGAAGGAAGCTACATTATACCATGTGATGTTATTCTATTTCTTTCTTGGATTGTAAAATCCTTGTGTGGTTGTGTATTTGAAACAACAAAAATCCTATTATGACTTCCTTGATATGTTTTTCTTCTTATAATAACTAGAATGATTCATGAAAATTTATAGTTTGTTTTTGTTTGATTTATACCTACTTCCCAACATTTCTATTATACACCAGATGCGGCTGAAGTCTTTGTTTAAAGGAGTTTTTTTTTTTTTTTTTTTCCATCATAATTGAAGTCCAAAGCAATAAATCTGGTTAAGCATAAGAGTGATACATGGGAACCCAGAAGTTTTCATGGGATTGATACATGGATTTGAATAGGCCCTGCGAAAATATGGGATGCCCCACTTGGTTTTATGTTCTCATTTTCTCTCTAGTTATAGATTAGATTGTCTTATGTGTAATAGTTTAGCCGAAAACTAGCCTTTCCCTAGAGGGACCCTTTTCCAAACTTTTCCGGCCATTCTTCAGACCTGCCAACAAAAGCAAGAAGTGTTTGATTAAAGTTGAAGGTTGTTGATACGGAATCTCGTGGGTGTTCTCCAATCCGTAGCTCTAATCGGATCGTTCCTTCTGCTCGGGTTGATGATCCCGTAAAACCATAAAGCTGGGTTTCGCATGGGACGAGCATGCTTTCTTTTAGCTTCATCTTTTTGAACGCATCTAAAGATAATATGTCCGCTGACGATCCAGTATCCACCAGCACTCTATGAATTTCAGTTCCTTCCAGGAGAATTTTGACTACCAAGGCATCATCATGAGGGATTGCGATATCCTATAGATCCTCGGAAGAGAAAATTATTGGCTCAGTAGATATATTTTTATGGGTTTCAGCATTCCCAATATATCGTACTTTTCTTTTTGCTTGTCGGTTTGATTCTTCTATCGGACCACCAAATACAGTATAGAGTGGAGATCTTTTTCTTTGTTTTTCATCCGCCTCAGGTCGGCATTTGGCCGGACTTCTTCTTTCTTCTCTCGCTGGCTCTCCCCCTCTCTCTTCGGGATAGGGTTGTCCTGTGGTCGGCCATCTTCTTTAGATTGGATATACTTTTTTAAGTGTCCTCGGGAGATTAAGTTTTCTATCTCCGTCTTTAGATTTTTGCAATCGTCCCGTCCAATGGCCGTGATCTTTGTGATATTCACAATATTTTCGTTTATCACGTTTTCCTGGCGGTGCTCGGATTTTATCCGGCCACTTCATATGCCCTTGATTTTTGATTTGCATCAAGATTTCGGATATTCTTGTGGAATTACGGTGGTGGAAGATTACTAATCTCCTGCTTTTTGGAGATTCTCGCTCGACCTTTCTTGGTCAAGCTTATCCCTAACATCCTGGTCGGTTGAGCCCTTTCTCGATCGCTTCTTCTTTCGGCCCTTGGTTTCTTTTTTCGAGATTCTATGGTTTCCGAAATCTCTGCTTGTTTGTGACATCTTTCATTCAGTTCCGCATATGTTTTTGGCATATCTTGGAGCACGCTCTCTAGCAATCCTTCATGAGTAATTCCTTGGTATAACGCATGAAAGGCAATTTTCTCGTCCATGCTTTCAATTTGCATGGTAAGATTATTGAATCTCTCAAGGAAACTTCGGATAGATTCCGTTCTACCTTGTTTTATAGAAAACAAAGTATCTTCTCTTTTCTTCAATCCGACTCCTCCCCGGAAGCGTGGCACAAACACTCGTCCCTAGTTGATCGAAACTCATAATCGAACCGCGCTGGGCATGCCAAGAACCAGTCCAATGCGGAACCGGTTAAAGAGGCTGCAAAACTTTGGCACATGGCTGCCTCATTATGCTTATAAATTGACATGGTCGATCGTGCGGAGCGAGTGATGTGATGTTTTGGACATTGTGATCCATCAAACAAGATGAAAGTTGGGCATTTGAAACTCTTTGGTATTTCCGCCTCGGAGATAGCTTGGATGAAAGGATCCTCTTTTAGAAAAGCATATAGCTCTTCTTTCTTTGGATCGTTTAACTTGTTTACCTTCTCGTCTAACTCTTTGATTTGTTTGCTCAAACAATCTTCCTGCTTGTTCGGTCCGGACTCAACCCTCTTGTTTTTTGGTTCTTTGAGAGGATCGTTGCTACTTCCTCGATCATGATCTTCATTGAACAGAGGATCTTTATTTGGAATTTCTTTCTCAGATGCCCGGGATTTTTCGCCTACCTTCTCTTTTGACTTCAGTCCGTCTTCTAGAGATGGTCGAGGCGTTCGATCAGAAGGACCAAGTGGTTATTCTTGCTTCCCTCAAATATTTTTTGAGTATTTTTAGGATCCTTGCATTAGGGGCAATTATATGACCCACGGCCATCCTGAGTAGTTCATTCATGGAGGATAATTCCTCCCGAAGCTTTGTTTGTTCCTTCTGGAGTGTCTCAACTTGATTTGCTAATGCTCCATGATTCGGGTGTTCGGGGTTTTTCTCCCCTTGATCGGTATTTTTCTCCACCTGGTCGGAATTAATTTCCACCTGGTCGGGAATTACCGATTTTTCAGGTTGAGGAATTCCCTTTGAAGCATCATCCTCCACCTCCTTCTGATTTACAGCCTTCACTTTCAATCGCACCATGACTTTTTGATGCAATTCCCACAGACGGCGCCAATTGTTGATACGGAATCTCGCTCGTCCTTCCCTGTCAAGAACCTACAAGATACGAGCTCGACCTGCCCTCTAGTGTTTACCAGAGGTCTTTATATAGTGTATGGTGATAGAGTTATATTCGGAATAACCCTACTTTGAGTTATTGTAGGAGAGTAACTCTTTAGAAGAGTCCTTTTACCTAACTCTCTTCTCCAGTTGTTGGGTGGTAGGAGTCTACCTTCATGAGGCCATCTCATACTGCTATTCGGATGGATTAATTAGTGTGGTCGGTCCTACCATGAACCTCCTGGTCGGACCCTGTTAGTTTGCGAACCTGGTCGGATCGTGCAACCGCCGGTTCAGACCGGGGATATAGAATGACCATTTTAGTCATTAACAAAGGTCATCCAATTAAAATTTTATAGTCAAATCACAATGAGTGTTGTTTACATGCACTGAACCAAACACAAAGAATTTCAAAGAAAAAGAAGCTAAGACATTGATTCTTGAAATCATTACCTAAGCCTAAGAAGACCCTACAATTCCAGACAAAAGATATGAGAGACAGTTCCTACTAAGTTTCAAAGTCAATGGTATGAGAACTACCCTACCATGACATCCACATTGCTCTGCAATTGAGGATCTCATACGTACAGTACCTCATTGCTTGTCCCTTTTCTATGTCTGGACATGGCTGCTACTCTTTTCTTTCTTTTACAACTCTTCGAACCCAATTTTGGGTTCTTCCACTGCCTTTTCCACAATATATTACAGCAACACAGCAGTTGACAACTGATCTTTCTTTAAACTTCTGTTGAGTGGATTTCCATGCGGATAAATCAGTCTGAAGACTCCATTGTTGAGAACAACTACCCTATGATGCTCTATGCTTGACCATGGGTTTCCACTACACCATGGCTTTTATAGTCTAATAATTCATGAATGTGGATTTAGATAATGGGAATGCAAGAATTATGACATCTTTTTTTTTTTTTCCTTCCCTTTGTTGGATACTTGGGAGTGGGGTGCTATGATTAATCCTAGTTCAATGAGATTTCCATGGATCTTGAAGTCCTTCGCAGGATATTCTTTTCATAAATGGTATCTTCTCAGTTTCTCAACATTGATCAAGAAACAACTCCCTTCCCCCCCCCCCCCCCCCCCCTCCCCAAAAAATAATAATAATGAAATACAAAATAATCTGTCACCCATAACTCTACCTTAACAATTATTCTTGAAACATCTCAGACCTATTTCATCCTAGTATCAGAAATAATAAAACATTATTTTCCAGGTGATCTTCAAACATCTCAAACCCATTTCATGTTCTCATAAGGGTTTTGAAGGGCTCTGTTAATAATTTGCAATTAAAGATAGATATGATGATGATGAGTAATTTAAGAACCTTGGGCCACCTAGCTAGTGAATTCCTAATTACATTTGGTTTGGCTCAATGATCAGCTTCGAGCTTCCAATTATTGTGTTTTCTACATGTAAAGTTCCATGTGTATGAAGTTTGATGATGATATTGTCACTACAAAAAAACTTCATTTTTGGCGACAGTTTGAAACCATAGCCAAAAGTCCCAAAACCGTCACCAAAAGATGAATGGAAATCCGCAACGGGTTTTTAGGTGCGACCAGAAAAATATTTTTGGCAATGGTTTATATAGAACCGTCGCCAAAAACATGATTTTCAGCGACGGTTGGCGAGAAACCGTTGCCCAAAATCGAAATTTTTTTGCTTCAGATTTTCTGTAAACCTATGCCAAAAATCACATTTTTCATACCCTCTGGCTGTAGAAACCGTCACAGAAAATCATGTTTTTGGCAGACAGTTGCTCGTAAAACCGTCACCGAAAACAAATATTTTATTAGGTATTTTGTCGCATTTTTAGCGACGGTACAAAATATAACCGTCGCACTTCTTTTTGTGATAAAAGTCATCATCCTAATCCAAAAAAACATACACCTAAAGTGAAATAACATTTAGAATTATCAAAATCCTAATATGTATGCACTATTTCAAAATAATATATATATATATATATATATATATATATATATATATATATATATAATATAACAATCAATCATTATATAATACAATGAAAAGTTGTTAAAATTGACCTATAAAGTACATGAAACACCAGCAATTCCAAATGAACAAGGATATATAACATATTACTACAACAAAGGGAGGAAAGAAAAATATTGTATTTTTACAAAACTTGCTTTGAAAATGACTGATGTTTCTTGTTATATCAACATATTCCTGTAAAGGCTGATGCCAGTGCTAAGTGCTTCCACAAACTTGGATGCTTGACAAATCAGCTTTCTCATTCACTTCTACATCAACTCAAGTTTCTAGATAAGCAAATTGGATTCATTTTCCATACCTGAAACACACAAGGAAAAATCAGATGATTCCGTATAGAATCATGATCACTACATGTGTTAATATGCATCTAGGCAAATCCATATTCATAAGTTAAGCTCATCACTCTTACTGCAGATCAATCCATATCCTAAGGCAGCCTTTTATTCTCTCCCTACATCAGCATTGGCTTTCTGAGAAGCATATCCTGACATGTTTCTCATACCTAAACATAGGGCAATGCTTTGACCACAAAAAAACATAGAGCACTGCAATACAAAAATGTGTGTTCACAAAAAACATAACCGCTCCATTTACATGAAAACATATGCAAGGGGAAAAACAGTGTCATGCTTTATACTTCTGATTCAGCTCTATTCCACATATATGGGTTTGTGTTTGAAATCCTACTCCTATTAAAGAGACGTGTCTTTCCTCCAGGTCAAAGCTAATCAAGTTGTAGCATGATACACAACCTTAAGTACTGTACTAATGGATATACCAGATGGGGGAAAAAGACTTAGTTTGGACTTGTGGGCAGAAGAACCAGTATAAGAACCTATAATGATTAAATGCAAATGAGACACCAATAATGTACAAATTCTGGGTTATAGATGCTCTTGTTCATGGTTCTGGAACCAGCTTTCTAACCAAATGTAATTGCATCATATTTCACAATAAATGAAGCTAATTACTCTGAAAATAATTCTATTGAAGACATGTGGACCCCTTCATATCTTTTATAGGCACCATAAGCTACCAAATGAACTAATACTATGGTAAAACTAGATGAGAATTTTATTGTGTAGGCTTGAGCAACTTTCCTATTTGAAGCTAGTAAAATCCGCAACGGTTTTGCAGTAATAACCTGATCACAAGGGCCTCTTGGTCCTTGGATTCTTGAGTGTTTTAGGGCTAATTAATGTTAGCCTGCCACCACTAATCAGAGGCAGTAAAGGGATTTTCTATGTGTTTAAAACTATTATAAATAAAGAGGCCTATGATGGAAGAAATTAACGAATATTCCCCAATATTGAACTAGATATGCCAGAAATTTGTAACCGACAATTTCAAACAGAGAAAAGGAAAGAACGTACATCTCCTTCATCAAGCCTTACAGATGCTCTCAATCTTTTTGCTGAATTGACGGCTTTCCGAAACACAGGACACCCAGCACGCTCAACAACAGTTTGAATGTCCTCATTAAACAATGATCTGTTACAGAAAGCATTGAGGGTTCAATAACTAATAACACATACATACTTTTCAGAAATCTCAGCCATTCATGCTCTTTTTCTGAGTATGACTCGTTATATATTTATTGTGCCTATTTGTAGCAAACTGTCCAAGTGCTGGAACTGTCCAAGTGCTGGAAAATTTATTCAAGTCTCTGAGAAGTCGTGAAACGCAGCAGGTATATGAGCCCAAACATGTCTGGAGATACAAAGAACATAGTAACTGTATAGAACCTCAGGAACAAGTTTAAAAATTACAGTACGAAGTAATAACGCAAGAGAAAAGATCTCTACTCAGAATTTACAATCAATAGCAGAATTTAAAAACGATAGTAAGAACTGTTATCTAATCTGAGTAATGTAAGGAAACTCTCTTTTTTTTATGGATGTTTGACCTGGAAAAAGCAAAGAACTAAGGCCCAAGACCTGGTATCTATGTAACTCATTTAGCCCCTTTATTCTAGTATCAAATTGAGTTCCAACTCCTTTTCTTTTTAAGTCTATCATAATCAACTAATTGAATCCTCATAATTTCCCCCACCCACCTATTATTCTTCTTAATATCTTTGACAGTATTTGTTCCCATCCATATGTTTCCTGAGCTTGGAATACTCATCAAACCAAATATTGGAAAATAGTGTAGGTTCATGTTCCTTACCTATTGTTGTTTATACATTTCATTGTCGTCTTGTAATGTAGAAGGATTAACTGGCTAAGTACACGAGGATCATAAGAAACTACAAAACAGTTGAAGCAAACCCAATGGAAAGATCATCTGGATTTTTTGCTTAAAGTTACACGTTCAAGTAAAGTAAATAAGAGAGCCACAGAACCAAGTAAATACTCAAGTTGACAGCTTAAACAGGAAAAGCACTACATATATTCCCTAGTCAAGTAGAGGATGGAATTAGTTCGGAAAAACATAAAATAGTAAAACCATACTTGAAATGTCGAACCGCTCACCCGCAATGCTGAGACAAGCGTTCTTCAAGATATTCAAGTCTTTGGAGTAGGTACCCGCAATAGGAGAATCCCCACCCAAATTAGCAGAAGCAATGTTGCCACCCTCGCCTTCACCGTCCCTGGCAGGAGAAGAGACCACCACCTCATCGAAATATCCTTTACTCTTCAACCGACCAAGGAAGGTGGTCCACTCAGGCCAGGGGTGAGAATCGAGAGGTCCAGTGCTGTCAACTGAATTATCTAGGGCAGAAGAAGAAGAGCTATAGCAATGCAAGTATGGCCTTGACAAAGGTGAACCTTTGACGAACTGGCTAGGAAACAAAGCGGGAGGGCAGTGAAAAGGAGTGTTGAGGAGGGTATGAGAGACAGAGCATGCTGTTGCTGTGTGAGGAGGGTACACAATGTCTTTCTGTCATCAAAGCATCCTGTCATCATGAGTGAAATGTTGCTAATAACAGAGTACAAATTTTAATCTTTATAGAAACCCAATGACTCAACCACCACAAAATGCAACTGAATTTAATTGATCCCAAGACAAAATTGATTAAAACCTAAGAACCAAAAAAAGCCACATAGTGCCAGCATGCCACAAAATATCTTTTAATGGAAGTTTACATTGTTCTAGTGATTCATCAAAACTGATGACAATTAAACTTACTCTGTTCCTAGTTCCCTAATCAGCTTAATTTTACTATCTTTCAAGTTCATTTGATAATATTCTTCTAAAATTTTGCTTTTCTTAATATCCATATCCTTTCTACCATGCATGAACCGGTCAATAATATAACAGGAAATATTTTATTCTTGACAAATAAGTTTATAGGCAAAGAGTGTCAACCCACTCTGATCTGTTGAACAGAAAGCAAAATTCTAATTTCTCATATTTGCTTAGCAAAATGGGTGAAAAGAACTGAAAAATACGCACCTTCAAGACACCTGCAGCCCAAGGAGCAGTTTGGCACACTGTGTTTCAGATAACATAAAGTATATCAGTCATACAAGGAACATAAGATATAGTAAAAGCACTGGATAGAAAAGGAAAGTAACATAAACTCCTTATACCTATCGAGAAACTGCAAGAGAATAAATGAGGATCACTTTCAGCATCTCTTGCAATCTTCTGGCTAGAGTACTCAGATTTACCTCCGAGCAAACCCCAAAATTGTTCAGATTAGGAGCCTTCTTTTTGAGGGTTTTGTCTGTACGTTTGGCTGCAAACAATTCAAAGCATATTGGTATTGGACGACAATGAGGTGGATTAGGAGTCAAGGACCTGATGAACAGTGTGTTCAATATGGACTTATGCAGTGATCATATGAAGCATTAAGAACAATCATTTTAAACTACAGAACAGAAAACAGATAATTCAAAAGTTTCAGTAGAAATGTTTAGGGGTTAGGGGTTTGGGGTGAAAAGAAATGTAAACAGCTGTAATTCAAAAATATCATCCATCATAGAATCCATGAAATCCATAAATTAAGATTCATTACAGATTGAAGATATTAAAAATGACAATTATAATTTAAGACAACCATCAAGAAATTGTGATGAAAAAATTGTTTTATAGTGTTTATGGTTTAAATCGATAATATACCTATGGCTCAATAGAATCTGGAGGTTGTGTAGACTGTGTAGATTGTGTGGACTGTATTGACCTGAAATAATGTCCCATTACTCGTAGCTCAGATTGTATTGTGTTTATGGTTTCTCCTTGCTCTGCTACTTTGTGCTTCCATTGAGATATCTCCTCTCCTAGTTTCGACACAATATCTTTCAAATTCTTATTTTCCGATCTTAAGTCTTCAAATTGAGATGCATTACGTTCCTCACGCATAACCTCTTTGCCCCACAATTTTTTAGCAGTTACTCCAGCACCCCACAATCGCGCTTTTCCGCGAGTATAGGATTTAGCAACTTCTTAGCAGCAATTTCAAAGATTTCTTTCCGCACCTCAATGCTTTGTTGGTTTTCTTCACTTTGCTGACTCAATTCATCTTGAACTTTCTCCTGCAAGTTATATAAAACAATAACAATGAGTGATGGGAGTTTTAAGAGAAAGATTTTATCACCACTATTGGATACATAAGTTAAAATGCAAACCATAAGCTTCTCCGATGCGAGATCAACATATCTTCCGGTTTTCTTTGACTTATGTGTGATGTCAAGCATGTCAATGCGAGTAGGAGATAAACGTTCTGGATGCTCTTTTTTTAATAAAAAAATATAAGTCAAATATAAATAAATATGAATTTATGAAAAATAAATGATTAATATTAAACAACTATAAATTTAAAACATATACACATACCTTCCTTTCACGTATCACTGCAAAAGTTGTATTCCCCATCGTATGACGCATAATTTGCTAACTTGTTATTAGAATTCTTCAAGTAGATTTCCTATATTTAAATTTTATGAGATTAAAACAAGTAAAGAACTTCTAAAATTAACATTCAATACAATGAAAAATAGAATTCTTACTTGATGTTTTTCATCACCCCACATCTTGAACATTATTTATTTCCCAATCTTCCTTAGGCATAAGTTGTAAATCAATGTTTGTCCAACGCTTTGAATCTATTTCATAACAAGTATAATAGTCGGTTATCAATTGTGACTTGTAATCTCTCCAACGACTACAGAGCTTTTCAAGAATCCAACTCTTACTAGATTATCTATATCAAATTTTTGCTGCAATAATATGGCATCAATACAAAAAGCTAATTAGGATAAGTATATTATTATGCACATAACCCATACAAAATAATAGTTTTCTATAAAAAGAATACCTTTACTCTAGCATATGCATCTTCTTTGTATGGTTCTGGTACTAACCGCCAACTGGGGTATATGAGAGGTAACAAAGAAGTATTTCTAGATATTAGACTAATCCATGTAGATAACTTCTTTGTAAGTTCACTGCAAGCTTGGCCAAATGGATTAACATCAAGATGGATTTACTCCCCATCTGACATATTTAGAATGTCAGGAGCCAATGTTCTTCCCCTTCGGCGTTTACCTTTAACAACTGTAAAAGTTAAAACACAAGAAAGGAATTAATATATGATTAAAACACATATATACATGTTTGATATGAAATTTAAATAGTAATGATATAATTGACAAACCTGGACCGCTAAAGTCACTTTGCTCTTGACTCATTTTTCAACCTTTGTAGCTTATTGTTTGTTTATAGAGAGCTGAAGGCAGAGAGCGTGAGTGAGAGGCACACAAAGAGAGAGCGATCGGGAAATGAAAGCGGGAGAATGAAAAGATTGGGAGCGCTGGGGTATTCTATTGGATATTCGGCGACGCTTCTAAATAAAGAGTCGCCGAAAATATTGTATTTGGCGACAGTTTGCTAAGAACTGTCGCTGAAAATGTTATTCGGCGACAATTTCCAATAGAGTCGCCGAAAATATTGTATTTGGCAACGGCTTCTTGACAGCCATCGCCGGAAATTTTATATTTGGCGACAGTCTTCAATAAAGCGTCGCCGAACATACTTTATTTGGCGACGGTGGCCCACAAACCGTCGCCGAAAATATTATAATCGATGCACCAAGTGTTTATAACGCTTTATTATAAACCATCGCCGAAAACATTATTTGGCAATGATTTTTTGTAACCCGTTGAGGAAAATGACTATATGACGATGGTTACAAACATGGGTGTCGCCAAAAATAGCTTCTTTTAATAATAGTTATTTGGCGACGGTTTGGTGTGAACCATCGCTGAACATTCTTTATTTTCCGACGGTTTAAGCACAACCGTCGGGGAATATTATATTCGGCAACGGTTATGGAAAAACCATCGGCAAAAAGGCATATATGGCGACGCTTACAAAAAGAAGTGTCGCCAAAAATGTGTTTGTTTGTAGTTTGTTTTGGTAAATGAAACAAAGTATGATTCTCTTAACAAGTTGGAAGTTAAGGAGATCAAGCTTAAAACCAAAAGATATTAAGATAAATAGAACAATGAAGTACATGATGTGTGATCTTTATCACTCTAGGACAAATAATGAAATGGTAAAAACTATGGAGACTCTACAAAGCAATTATTTTACAAACGCAGAACATTTTTGGCTAACTTTACAAAAAAAAAAAAAGCCAAATATCTAAGACAATTTTATTGTCTTGCCAACTAGCAAGTTGAAATGCAAATAGGTAGACTGACTAAGAATGGAAATTATCATTTTTCTTTTGACAAAGTAGCCATGACAGGAAACATCAGTTGAACCGAAACAGAGATGGTGTGGTTCAGTTACAAAGACAAAGCACCGTCTAAATAACACAATTACTTCATGACTATTGATATATTCATCTGGACAATTGCGCATATCAGTGTCCGCATTTAGATGGATTCTTAATTATTTTTTCCTTGTTCATATGATTCAGTTTTTCTTTTCCATTTTTCTTTGCTCTAGAAACCAACTAGGCACAGCCTTTAGCAAAAGTGGTATATGCGTGAGGTGAGTTGAGAGAATAGAGAAGAGGAGTTAAGGAGGAGAGAGAAGAAGTGGAGTGGTTATGAGAGAGAAGAAGAAGCCATTAAAAGAGGTTAAGAGAGAGAATGAGAAGCCAAAATCATCCAATTAATGAAGGAAATGGCAGGAATTACCAAGAAGCTGCTTTTGCAAACATGGGTTGGCAACATGGCAACAATGAAACTGGGGTTGCTTGCTGGGAATCTTTTAGCCAGTCCATAAACTTTTTCTTTCTCGGCTATGGTTACTGGTCTTCTCCCTAATATAAAATATGTGGGATAGGACTTCTTTAGATTGATGACCTTCTTGCCAGTGTTTGCAGATCATATATGATTCCATTAAATGCAAGTAAATCAGAATAACTTAAGTCCTAGCAAGTTAAACAATCAAATTCAGAAGATATATCTACCCCTTGAGTTGCTGCCACTGCAAATAGATTTACCCTTATCAAAGTATGAGGAACTGGTGATTTTAGCATTCTTCCATGGTGGTGGAGTGTCATCGTCATCACTTTCTACCGGAATCAGAATTCAAAATCAAATAAGAATTAACTTGAAAAAAATCCTGGCTAGACAATCAAATTTAGAAGATATGTTTAATTAGCTCTTGAGTTTCTGTCTCTGCAAATAAATTTACCGCTAGTAAAGCTAGAGGAACTGGTGAGTAGCATTCTTCCTTGGTGATATAGTGTCATCTTCATCACTTTCTACAGGAATCATAATTCAAAATCAAATAAGAATTAACTTGAAAAAACTCCTGGTTAGACAATCAAATTTAGAAGATATGTTTAATTAGCTCTTAAGTTTCTGTCTCTGCAAATAGATTTACTGCTAGTAGAGCTAAAGGAACTAGTGAGTTTAGCATTCTTCCTTGAAGAAGGAAGTCCCTTTATGGTGTGAGGTGTAAGGAAAGAGGAAAAAAGAAAGAGAAAACTAGAAAGGGTTTTATATTACTTATTTACATTTTATAATGAATTACATTACTACCCTTATTGATTAATCAGGAAATAAATTTATAGTTGTCCTACCAGTACACAAATAGTTAACCATGTAACGAGCAAACCAGAAATAAATGTCTCTCTCCTCAAGACTATTATATCTATTAATGATTCTTCACTTTTCTACCCAAAAAAAATGATTCTTCATTTCTCTAACAAAAGAAGAAAATGATTCTTAGTTATCAGTTATTAAATATTAATACTATCAAAATTGATAGACTCTTAGCGGTAGGTTAAAGAATGTAGATAAATATGAAAATGACCTTCAAACCTTATAATTTATCCCCAACCCCCAACTATAGGAAGTGGCAAATCAATACCCAAGATCATCTTTTGGGTTGATCAAAGTGAGTTATTGTAGTTTACCCCAAAAAAGAAGAGGAAAAAAATGAGTTATTGTATGTTTTGGCCTACTGTATTGTCTTTCTTTCTTTTTGGGTCTATTGTATTGTCATCAAAACCAGTATCATCCTACAATATCAACAGAATATCGTCCGTATCAATAGAATGTATGAACCCCCCCCCCTTTCAATATAGCCTATATGAATCCTCTAATGTCCTACCTAATGCTTGCTAATGCTGATCCAAAGCATAATGCATTACCTCTGGTGTCACAGTCCTCTCTGGATCGACATCCTCAAGTCCCTCCATATGCTCCACACCTTCCTCCATGTGAGCGACCACGTCTCCAATAACCTCCTTCAGATTGATTTTGCTTCAGTCCGCATTTAATGCGCAGGACGGTCCTGTGACCGTTGGATGGTCAAAACGTGTTCAATCTCGACCACTCATTGCTTTTAAACCAAGAATGGAGAAATGGGGAAATTGATGAAGAGGAGGTGAGGAGGAGGATGTGGAGGTTCAGGAGATCGATGATAGTGACAAGGAAGAATGAATCTGATTTGTCGAAACCAAACAATCTTCTTAATGAGATCGTGATTCTTGAGGATTACATTTTGAGAATCATCAAAACCACCTAGGTGTATAATATCGTTTATTATACCCTTTATTTATATGAAGGAGTTTTTTATATGGTACACATATGATGGGACTAATCTAAACCTTTTTATAATACAAGAGAGCATAATATCTTCATGAATATGTATGGCTTGATATACAACTATCATAAAAAAATCATAAACAATCATATTGAGAAAATTTAAGAATACAAAGGAACTTACCATAACAAATTTGCCGAGACTACCCACTCCAAATGAACTCATTCTTGAGCACCAATTAGAATGAGCTTGATTGTTTTCTGCAGTAATAAAATGAGTGTTAACTACATTAAATGAATGGATCACAACAGAACTCAAGCTTGAATGTCTTCCACTTGGTGGCATTCTTATGGTTCAATTTCTTCGTGGTTTACTAGATCCACAAGAAAAACCCCAAAGTGAAACCAACTCACAGAGAAACAAAAAATGAGAGGAACCAAAGCTTGCTATCAAGAAAACCACCCAAAGACAGAGTAAAATGAAAACACTTGTATCAAACTAATCCTTGAAAAAAAGAAGAAAAAAAAAGAGGATGAGGTGGAATTGTTTATTAATATCATTTTTTAAGTTTGCTCTAAAACTTATATGTTTATGAATGAACATTTAACATATCCCTTCCCCATGATATGAAGCACAGTTCACGCAAAACTAAGAAGCCCATTTCACACAATGGAGAGAGAAAATGCAGTCTTAGTAAATTCTTCATAAGTTTTTACCAAGATGAAACTAAAAAATTGATAGCACGCTAATGGAAAAGACTTGTACTGTTTGATTATCAAAATTACACAATTTAGAGAAGTAATAATGCTGAACAATGAGCTCCAAATGGACCACATCTCTTAAGATGGAAAATTAGATTAGGTCAAAAATAAACAGAGAATTACAGGCTAGGATGCCCAGGATTTAGGCTCTTTTTTTATATCGATCTTCATTCTCATTTTTGTCCATTTAAAAGAAACTGACACTGAAAGTCATTTTGTACCAAAATTTGAAAAGTGTCTTAGTAAGTATTGTCCAAAACTTGATTGTGGAATGAAAAATAAGTTTAATAATTGAATATGTTATATAGGTGAAGAGATTCACCATTCATTTATCCTTCCCAGGTAACCCAAAACGTTAACAGGGTTGTACATGAACAAGAGCTTCTTCATAAATTCCAAATGGCTAACAGTATCAGAACCCAAACCCTAGTTTTGTAGAAGAACTCCTTTGTTTTTTGAAAATGTAGAATCGAGCCACCAATATTAGAGATGAGAAGCCAGGGTCAAATCAGCTTGGATGTCATCTGATTTAGATTTCAGTCTCCAAATGTATGGAAACCAGTAACCATCTGAGCATTTCTTCTACGCTCTTATCAGTTATCACAATTCTGAGTTGGGAAAGAATGACGTCTGGTTTTCGCAGAAGAGTTGCAGAGAAAAGCTAACAGGACAATGGAGAAAATAAAAGTGGGGTGTTTTTGGATGTGAGAGAATTGGAAGTGAAGAGAGGAAGATGAGAAGCTAGAATCAAGATCAACTTCCTGCTCCTCTAATTGGATTCAGTCTCCAGAGAAACAGAAAGAAGCAACAATCAATGAGCATTTCTTTTACAAGACTATCACAGTTCTGTGCTTTAGGAAGGATTCAAGTTCGGTTTTCACTCTAAAGACTTGGTAGAGAAGAATTAAATGGGCAATGACAAATATAAAAATGGGGGGCTTTGGGATGTGAGAGCATTGGGTGAAGGGGAAAATGAATTTAAGGGGGACTTGCTTCAACTATGCTTCACTCAAAAAGAAAAAGGAAAGTTACTTAATTACCTTAGCTTAGGGTATATGTCCATTAGAGGTCACACATAAATTATCAAAATGAACTTTTGTCCATAATCCATAAATAGACTTGTGGTTCTTTCCCATTCTTTTAAATGAAAATAAATTTCAGAATTAATATCAAATACGCATAAAAATGAGAATGAAAAATTTTACCTAAAAAGCCCTGATTAATTAATAAGAAACTACGGAACTTCTACCAGCGGCATAGTAATACTAAATCATCATCTCAACCAAGGTATTCTCATTTAAGAAATATCTATTAATCCATAGCCCATAAGAATCTGAACTCTCTTCATCAGCATTACCCATTAGATTTATTAACATCTTAGCATAAAGGGTATTAATAGAAACAGAAAATTTACACTATACTCCATGATGTTAATCACGAGACAAGCTTTGAGATACAAATCCAACACCCCTGGTCAACAACTGCCATTCCCAAACCCCTTTCCTTCTCTACCAAGAAACTGCTTTGAACCAAATGAGCAATAACAGCGCTGAACAATCACAATTATTTAACCAAAAAAAAAAGGATTGTCCGACTGTACCACTCTCCAAGTTGAAGACACCCAAGTCATAGCAAGCCTTCCATCCATATAATATTCCAAAAACAGTGGGGAGGAATATTCATCCCCAAAATATATGTGGTTTCTCTAATAGAAGCAATCAACTGCTGAAAGAGAGAAACCAATACTTTAATTTTACCAATAAATAACATTTGATCACCAAGTCCTCCACCTTAATCCAACATCGACCTTGTAGAACTAACTTAAATATCTTGCACTTTTCAATTACACGGACTTCCAAACCATCAACCACCCCCATTTTAATAGACATTAAGAACTCTCCAAGACACTCCACCAAATAAACAGACTTCAATAGAATATTCACTAGAGCCATCTATATACGAGGAACATCTTCGTCTTCTTCTAAAGGAGGAAAGTTACACCTTGTCACTATTGGATGAGGGACCAACTCAACTAATTTAAGATTACACTATAAAGTAATGACATATAATTTTCCTCAGATGGTCCATGCCCCACCTCTTGGTCTACAAAATGTTAACATATGCCTAAAAGAAATTGCTATCATTGCCCCCAACAATACAACATTTTTATCATCCAAATTAGAGTTGTTCTTGGCAGCAAAAGCAGCTTCCCAAGGCAACAACATAGCTTGCGAATACAGTTTGGGCTCTTTTTGTGTGCACCATACATTAAATTCTCACATAGAGAAAGAAGAGTAGCTTGAGGTGGAATTTCCTCATAAATGGGTTCCAAAGAAAATAGCATCTCCTTTTATTACCCACCATTATCAACCGCATTGAAAACTATCCTAATTATTTATTGCAATTATACAAACAAAGACATCAATTAACAGAATATTTGCAATTAAAAAGTGATACGGTACTACAGGACCTAAATTATCAAGTTCTCCCAGAGCATTGAAAATTCATCCAGAGTTGCTCCACCAACTAGAACACTTAGAAGAGCTCTCGTGTAAATCACTTTCATTCCCCTCATCAGGCCATCTGTAGCATTCATGGCTACAGCCAAGGTTTAAAGTATCTCATGATAGCATGTGGTATCTTGTCGATACGTATCCATATTTGACCCCACCGATACGATACATATCCGATACATACCGATACATACCGATACATACCGATACATACGACATTGGTTACACTAATATACATTAATCAGAGCGATACAATACTTGATACAGGATGATACGTCTCTTAAAATCATTTGACCGATACAATACGCCATACCTATACTTTAAAACTTGGCTTCGATTATTTCCTAATAATTGTTGTACCTCACAAGTCACATAAATTTGCTGGCCGACATCATCTTGACCATTGACTACAAAGCATTGCAAATATTAGGCATCTTACCCGGAGGAAAGGTTACATCCAGTACTGAGCCGATCATTTGAGCGATACGCCCCAGGTTTTTTTCTTCAAGTGTGGAAACTCCAGGACCAGAGGTGGTAGGTTGATTCTCATAATAAATAAACCCTAAAACAAAAGAAAAAGGAGGGGGGGGGAATGAGTAGTAGGAAGAAGCAGTACCTGGAGACGTCGATCTCTCCCGCCTGGTCGTCTTGCTTCTAAATAGGATTCCATCAGATTGTTCGTCTGATTCACACTCTGCTTTGCTTCCAGATAAAAAGGAACGATTTAAATATGCAAAAGTAACTACGGTTCCTACCTTCCAAAATCCAACCATAGAAATCGGAGTGAGAGAGTGAGAGCGTGAGAGCGACGAAAAGGAGGGAGCGAAAGAAGACGTATAAAAGCACTGAAACCCTAGAAAAAAAATTTTATTATTATTATTTTTTTGGTAAATAACCCTATATCTGATTCATGGATTTTTTCATTTAACTTTTTCTTCTCTTTCAACCTCCCTTGTTTAAAATCCGATCAGTGGTCCGATGGTAAGTGTTTTTTGGGTTAAGAATTGGATTCACAAATGTTGGGAAAAGAAAGAAAAAACAGTCTGTTGGTTGATTTGAAGTTTATTTATCAGGGGATTAACTTTGTAACTCTAAAAAGTTTTCTAATCGAAATGACATAATTACAAAACTGTCCTTATTTTCATACTTTGGAATCTTTGGATTATAAGGGCATCCGCTTAGGTGCGAAAAAAAATCCATATTACCCCTGAAAAAACGAGGACACGTGTTTTCTCTTTTATTTTCCTTTGGATGGAGGCATGTCGACCAGTAAAGGTTGAAGTAAGATTTAAATAATATAATATTTTTTATTTAATTTTATATGAACCTTTGGATATGACTCACGGACATTTGTTATCCATCCAGAGGGAAATTGATAGTCCATTTCTACAAATAAATAGACTTAATAAAATTCCTAAAATTATCAAGGGTTGGAAATCAGTTCAGCATATAGAATTCAATTTGTCTTCACAACTTGGTCTTTTGCATGAAATAATCACGCATTACACAATAAAAAAACATGAGATAGTAGATAAAGACCTGATTACATGGTGAAACTAAAACATGCCATTTGATCCCTACATAAAGAGTTTAGCTTCTCCTAGGTGTTACATGGTTTTGTGGTTTAAACCTGTAAAATGAAAGAAAGAACAATCCCTAGCCTTTCTCATAGAGTATGTTATACTCACTTATTAGATCACTCGAAACGTGATAAAGTTGTTTATTTGTTTTATTAACATATATAAGGGATAAAATAAAATTGTTTACTTCTTTTTATTAACATAATTAAGTGAACTGGAAAAACTTCCAAAACAATAACAAAAAATAGGTTAAAATAAGAGAGAGAAAGCAAAGACTATGGAAAACGGCTACTACTGAGAATCATACCCTAAAATATAGAACATGTCTCTTATGCAGGGATGAGAGATGTCCATAAGTCTACTAATGAAGCCATTAACCTGAAGAAACAAGATATCCAAGTTTTGGAGCTTCATGAGTTCTGGTGGAATCTCACCTAATAAACCATAGTTTGCCATATCTACTTGAACCAAATTGAAAAGGTTACCAATATTCAGCAGAATACTGCCATCATAGCTATTATAGTTCCCAATATAAAGTTGTTGAAGCTTCATCAAGTATATTGAGAAATTAGGGTTTTGGGTTACTACAATAAAGAAATTGCGGATTTAGGGTTTATGGTAGGAAACTTGGATTGAGTATGAAAGGCACTATGAAGTCAATGGTGGGTGGTTTTCAACGTTAATGGGTGCTGGCAATGGGGGAGACATGGAAAACGAATTCAGGAGAATTGAGTGAACCATGTAATTTTCTTGTAAATTAAAAAAAAAAAAATAAGTGAGGTTTGGTAAAAATACAAACTTATATTTCCTTTCACACAGTGGAAAAAAGGGTAATCCCAATTTTAAAGTTAACAGAAAAATAATTGTGGGTAACTTGATATTTTGCCAAAAAGCAAGTGTGGGCAGTTTAAAAGGCTTCCTCAGTCAAGAATTTTCATTTTTAAACTTTTTAAGTTTAAAAAGTTTTCTAGTTATATTACGCCCCTCCAAGAAACTCTTTTATCTCTTTTATTTATTTATTTATTTATTTTTTATATAAACTCTTTTATTTCTTTTATTTCTTTTATTTATTTATTTATTTATTTTTTATGTAAACTCCGTAGATACATTAATTCACATAACATGGCCAACATTTTCCTCATAAACAAACATGATTTTTGGTTCTAAAGTTGGCCGTAGGCGTTGTTCTGCCCTTGTCTCTAGCAACCCATCCGTTTATTCCATCTCCTGCACCCTCGTCTTGGTCTACCAAATCCTTTGGTTCAACATACTCCTATGCATCATTCTATTCATTTATGAGAGACTTAGTTTTGCAATTACATATACTATTGATGGGAAAGAGATTAGAAGGTGAATAAGAGCTCAACCAACTACAATAGTGGTACATTAAAATTTGAGAGATTGGAGAAGTACAAAAGGAGGGAGCAAATGGATGAGTCCTTGGAGACTGCTAGGGTATAAGACGATGGGATGTTGTGGGCTCCTTAGAGCTTCATGGTGTTGGATATGGCCGTGAGAGAGTGATGACGAGGTGGAGGAAGAAGGGCGAAGCCAAGACCGAGCGTAGGTGTTGGAAATAGTGGAGGGCCTCTTTGAATTTTTGGTTGTTCATCGTCACCAGTGAGGAAGGAGAGGTATTACCTAGGATTAAGGCTAGGTTTTTTCCCAAATCATGAAACAAGGTTATGCAAATGAATTAGATAAGTCGAGGGAGTCAACATGTAAACTTGAAAAAACAATAATAGCAGGAAATGACTTTTACAAGTTTACCCTTATCTTTAACCAGTTGGATATTTCAATTCTTGATGTTGATCATTCTATGGTGCAGAAGATATCCGCACATGTCCATCTTTAACAAATTACGTATAGAACATCTACCATTAGAAAACATAAATGTGTTTTATTATACTTATGTGAGTGGGGGATGGGATGATATGCAGTTGGGTGAAGAGGATTTGCACAATGCACTCTCCCTTTTGCCTATGCAACGTTGGGGGAGTTGCATTGAGGAGGTAGTAGGAGAGGATTCTTATCCCCAAGGGTTATAACACCACCATGCTTTTCCACAGTTAGGATCCATCTCAATTAGGTACACACTCCAAAGTGTGAATCATCTACCTGTCAAGGTAGAGGTCTATGCTTCCTTCACACCTTTCCACCATATATTGGGAAATAAATGTTTAGGGAGTCTGTTGAAATCACATATTTAATTCATTTTATCAACATCCAGAGGTGGATTTTATACGAGAGGGGAGGGTTTAGGGGGTCAATTGGGGCCCCATTTGATTCATTTTATCAGCAGTCAGAGGTGGATTTTATACGTAATATGTTGTGAAGAAGTATGAGGGGATCATAGACATCTATACCCAGACAATAGAGGATTGAAACTCCACACTCCATTACAAGTGTGAGTGTATGGCTGTACGGGCAAGTTGGGTGGAGAGGCGGATCAAGCAACCCACCAATAAAATAAACCCAATTTGCCTGACACACGATCTCAGGACACGTGTAGATATGTAGAAATGAGAAGGAAATAATTAAGAAAAAGACAGCGTGGCGAAGAAAGGATTTGAAGTTTTGAATCACTCAAATTAGTCCCTCGTCGTTCGCCATGGATCTTTCCTTCTACTTTGCGTCTTCTTCGCTACGAATTTCAACCATTGTTCCTCATAGAAACGGCTTACAAGTTCAGAAGTAGAGAGACACCAAGCCAGTCGATAATCATAACAACATTTCATTGAGGAGCAGCAGGAGCTACTACATCTTCAGTTCGCTTTTTCCATTGCAGCAATGACTGCACCTCAACTGTTCCAAGAAGCCATTCCCGGCGTTTCCGCGTCAGGGTATGTTTGGTACCTATCATTTATTCCGTTAGATTTTCTGATTTTCAGTCTAGTCGTTATGCTTATTCAATGGAATTTAGTTGGTCGATTTGGGTGTCACAGTGAGAGAGAAGAGAGCCAAATCTATAGCACTCAATGTGGTGCATTTTCCGCTGGGGACTTTTGGGTCGAAGCAAACTTTCTGATGGAATTAAAGTCTGGTTTAGTTGCTTTTATCTATTTATGGCCTCTGGCCTTGAATTGGATTGTTATCCAGTAGGAGTGCAGGAAACGAACTAGGATATATAGTACAGAAAAAACACTAGTTTTGGCTCAGAATATTGAAGACAATTTGTTAAGCAATTTGTTGAACAAACTTGGTTTTTAGAACTAGATAATTGTAACAAGATTAAAAGTAGATAAAAATGTCATAGTTGAGAAGTTTGAGTAAAAAGCTCCTGTAAGCAATGGTGTTGGTCTAAGTGGTAAGAAGTTTGGTCCGCTTAAGCAAGTTCCCGTATCGAAACCTTGTGGATGCAAAAAAATCTCGCTGGGAGACTCACCCATCACAGCCAGGTGTGTGTGACCTGGGTCGAACACCGGACATCGGATTAGTCAAGGCAAAGCCTTAAAAACCGGGGTTGGCAACCCAAAAAAAAAAAACTCCTGTAAAAGACGATATTTGAAACAAACTTTCTTAATTTCTATGCATAACCGAGCCACCACCCACTGCTCATAAATTATTCCTCCCAAAACTTGATATAAATGTTTTTTGCCTATTTTGTTTTCCATTTCATCTTGTATATGATCTCCAACTAGGTTAATGTTTTCTAAAAATAGTTCTCAAGTCCCTATGGGCTATAAAGGGACCTACCGGGTTAATGGAGGGATGCATGATTTAATACTACTCTCATAATAAGAGAAAAAACTATGATCAGCTTTTTCTATAATGAATATGATAAGATTTTGAAGAAAAAAAAAAGATAAACAAATTTCATACCATTTCAGATTTTTTATTCTTAACAAAATAAAAGGTAAAATGAATGCATCTCTTCAGAAGGTTCTGAATTTCAAAAAGACTTCAATGGTTAGAAAGCAACAGGGGTATTGAAATATATTTCTAAAATGACTATTCTACCCTCCAAAAGGATATTAACTTAACCCTTTCATTTCCTTCAATTTTCTTCTATATCCATAATTTTCATTGGGTTTTACAAGTTGGTTCCATTCATTTTGATAATTTTGCTCTCGTTAGGAGCTCAATAATCCTATGTTTTCCCTCAAGATCTTTTAGACCTCCAGTACTAGATATTGATCAACAGTGGCAAACTCATTGCCAACAGAAAGGTTTATAAGTTAGGAAAATAAATTATTCAACCTACAAGTTTTAATCTAAAAGTTTTCTTTTTTATTTTCTTTGGGGTCGAAAACTACGTTGCATTTCATTATTCATAAAAGGAAGGCTGAAACCGCCTAGCAATACAAATAATAGAATTAGACACAAACACAAGTAGCGACACCTAACAAACAAGTGAAAGTCTAAAGCAGGAACAACCCACGGCAAGAAAATCAGTCATACGATTATCAATCCTGCGGCAGTGACAAAATTGCGTAGAAGGAAAAACTGAACAAAGAGAGAGCACATGGTCAATAATCCTTGACGTAGCTCAATCCATTGCAACCTCTAACCCATTCAACTAAGTTATAATCGATGAATAATCCAAGTAGATGGTTATCCTCTTCAAGTTTAATGCTTTAGCCATGTAGATCCCATCACAACATGCTTGTGCCTATATAGCTGTTGCCATATAAGAAATAAGAACCATATTTGCACTTGATTACCACAAAATTTCCTCCAAGTTCCCATAACAAAACTGCACGACCGCCATCGGCATCAACGCCTTCTATGCACCATCTGTATAAATCACTAAATGCTTTGATTGGTTCGAGATAATGCAGGCTAGACACTCCAGGGAGGGATCACGAAGTATTTTTGGACTAGGGTTGAGTAAAATCATTTGGAAAAGAATGGTTAAACAAAAGAGCATTGATAGTATTTCATCAACTATTAGTTTTAGCTTATCATAGTGCAGGGGAAAATAATCATTTACTCTTCTTAAATTAACAAAAGTAATTAATATTTAATTAAATAAGTTTATCTTAGCATGAAGGGCGTTTTGGTCAACAAAAGTGCATTTCTAACCTTTGGACTGCATTTTTTTTCACTAATTATTTTAATAATAACTATCCTTTTAAAAAATAAGTTTATCTGAGCATCAATGATTTTTTTGTTCACAAAGCTTTAATTCTAATAGTCTATGAACAGAGGTGAAACATTTAATTTTGGGATAATTATTATTGCTCCCTTATACTTTGGTTTTATTACTAATCAAACCTCATTTTTTGTGAAATTACTATTGCCCCCCTCACTTCTAAAATTGTTAAGTGGCTGTTAACATCAAATATGAAATGTCTATTTTGCCTTTAAAATTAAGAAGTAAAAATTATGGCATTATCCTCATCTATAGAAACTATATTGCATGTCAATTATATCCTTAAAATCTTATATTTTTAGAATTAGTTTTGGATTTGGTGGGACCACATACTTATGATTGTTGAAACTTTCACATTCCACTTAAATTTTTCATAATCACCATGATGGAAGTTTTACAAACAAATTAGCATATAAGATCTAATTGATAGAAAATTTGGTAATATACATAATGGTCAGCATATATTAGGTGATTTTTAATTTTCAGCTTTGAATTAAATTTGATATTTCTTAATATTTTAGTTTCTATTTAATTACATCTTTCCTTTATTTGGTGATTTATTTTTAGAGAAAAGAAAATCACATCTTTCCTTTATTTGGTGGTTTATTTTTAAAAAAGAAAAGTGAAATTAAAGTTAATTTTTTTCCTATTAAGGGTAGTATTATAACTTGAAAAAAGAGCAAATAAGTAAAAAGATAATTGCAGGGTTATTTTTTGGATTTTGAAAAAATATATAGATGCCACATCATCAGTAAGCTGACGGAGCTTAACGGTAGGGGGGCATTAGTAATTGTTGACAAAGTTAAAGGTTGGAATAGTAATTTTAAAAACTACAGGGGATAAAGTAGTAATAAAATCAAATAACAAGGGGGCAATAGTAATTATCCCTTTAATTTTAAAATTTCAATGGGCCAAAAATGAAATTACACTATACTTCAGGGAAAGTACATAATTATTTATTTACATCCTAATAATTCAGTGTTTTACGTTTTCAATTCTTCAAAGAAGGGAGAAAGCGTCCAATACCTCTTAATTTAGACATTTGCTAAACATGATATTAATGTGCATGTCAAAATAATGAGTTATTTGTATCGCTACATAAGCATTTCTAGAACTACTTCTTTGTTCAACTTTTTTGGACGAGATTCTCTATAAATATCTTAATATCATTCCTTCTATACCATTGAAGTCTATGATTTCTCAAAAAATTAATAATAAAACAAATAAATTTATTGAGTTATGTAGAATGATATTGAGGCATTAGAGGAAACCAAAAGAAGGTAAGTATAATTAACTATCAATTATTAATTATGTATCCTGGTATTGTCCATTAAGTTAAATTATATTATATTTTTCGATAATTAGTCACCATAGACCACAATTATGATTTAGTTAATTTGAAACCTCTAAACTCAAACCGAATTGAATAATTATTAAATTATCTATACCAAGAGAAGCAAAACTGGTTAAACACCTTTTGTAGGGGTTAACATCCTTAGCGGCCCATATTTGGGTGGCCATCTAGCGGCCGTGCTGGATGTGCGCCATGTGTCCATGCAAAAATCGTAACCGTTGTTCTTTTTCAAATGTATTTGTCTATGAACGGTTAAGGTAAAACCTGATTTTAAGCTATTTAGCTAACCATATCCCAAAACCATAGTGGTCGAATTCATTTGCCGGAGTCTTTGTCGACTCTGGCCAGCATCATTTCCAGAATCTACAATGTATAAATCATCATCGCCACTAACATATTAACTTAACAGGAAGTCTCACTTAATAGGAAGTCTCGACAGTATCTCGCACACCAAATCTTATGTGAAAATTGTGATCCTCTGTTGCTCTTGTCTTCCTCGACCCATGGAATGAATGCAGATGATAGATTGAAACCTAGCTATTCAAGAAAAGAAAAAAAGGAAAAAAAAATCTTGAAAATGAAAGAGGTAGACCTATCCTGACCTGCACTACAAAGAAACCTTATTGCCCCTTCATTGGATTGAACCTATTGAAGAATGGGGCTTTGATAATCTCTGAGTTCTCATCTTTGTTTATGGTAATTTTTTCTTTTCTCTACAACTATATCCATCCCATTTTGGATATTTGTTTTAATCGTCTCTGCTCATGTCGTTAATTTTCTTACATTGCAAGGTCTTCGGTTGTGTCTATTTGTGGGTTGTTGTCATAATCAGTAATCGTTGCTACTGGAGTCTTCGTCCCATCTGGCGGGTAGAGACGAAATCCCTAGATCACTTTGTGAGTCGAGAGTAGGTTTACACGCTTTTGGGATTTGGCTAGCTAAACCGTATTGGTTTAGCTTAAAATCGGGTTTCACACATGGTGCTCATCCAGCACTGTAATTATAACAACCCCCGTTTTTCTAACCCGGAATCCGTATTGCAAGTCCAAGAACCCGAAGGTCTAGTTGGATTAATTTTGTGGAGTGTCCAGATAGAAGTCCATGATCCATATCCAGAACCCATGGATTTGGATTCTCTTGTTGAAGAACTTGCCTTACTGGGAAGTTGGATCTCTGGTAGAAGGCAAGTGGTGTTTGGAGATGTCTGGAATGAAGGTAAGACCTCCCCCATGTGTTGTTTAGGGCTAGGTTGTGTTTGGGTTTCAACCCCTTGAGCAAAACACCCTTGTATAGCAATATACTTGTGGGCGGTTGCTAGTGGCGGTTGATTAAACCAAGCGACCGCCTTAAGCGACCACCCGGTTCTGCTTGCGGGAAAATGCCCTATTTTGCCCCCTGTCCATTATAAATAGCATCCCTCGCCCTATTAAGGCATTATTATGTTCGGGATTGCTATTTTGAGCGATTAGGCGGCAGTGGAAACGTGTTGGAAGGTGGGCAAAGTGTTGTTAGTGATCTGGAACCTTTTCCCTTCTATTCTTGGTGATTCTGGTTAAGGTAATGAATCTCCATTTGCTATTCTCTTCCTTTTAATCTCTAATTGATATGAACCCATCCCCATTTTGTTAGTGGTTACCCAATTGTTTAGTTGTATCTCCCTTTTCAATGTTCTTGATGGGATCCTGTCCAGAAATGAATCATTGCATTTGTTAATGGATGGATCTAATCAAGGGGAATGATTTGGGTGGTTGATCTGTGTTAATTTTAGGGTTTCTTTTCACCCCTTTGTTTTGGACCTATTAAGATTGAAATTCGGACTAAGATCATCCCAAAACGGATTGAAATTGGATGATCAAAAGTCTAATTTTCGGAGTTGGAAACTGCTTGAAACAGGGGTGGTCGCTTGTGGAGGTCGCTTAACCTAAGCAACCGCCACAAGCAACTGGCTGGTTTCCAGTAACTGTGTAGGTTTGATTTTGGATTTGTTTTGACTCTTGACTCTTATACATTCTTGTAACCCTGTATATAGGTGTCCTTTGTTCCTACTTAAAGTTTTATAATTGTGTTTGGCTTGCAATTTAAAGGACTTCTACTAAATTACAGGTAAGGACATGCATTCTTATTTATATGCAATTACATGTACATGATGATTCAGTTGTTCTATTTACTATTTTTTGATCATTTAACTTGCTGTAATTGTATAAAGCATGTGAATCTTATTGTACACTTGCTGTTTGTGGTGTTCCTTGATGTACTTCATCTTTTATGATATTGCACAACTGTTCATGGTATGATAAAGAGTGATGTAGTGTAGTTGTGATGGAAGGGGTATTCCATTGGGATATCTTGGTTGGAGATATCAGAGAGCTGTGATATAGGACACATGCTCACTGATGCCTCTAGCACTATCATGATTACTGGATGACATACTTAGGAGAGTCCAGAATTGCATGGCTAGGTACCCCACATGCTATTACCCTTTCGGCAGGGGAATTGAAGCCGGGTGACCCGTGACAATGGTGACGTGACTCTGTTTCATCCTACAGCGGTAACCAGTTCGTGCGGAGACTCAGTGGTCCACTGTTGGTCATGTAATGGTAGGGTTGCATATGTTAGGGTTGGGTTCATGGACGTCCAAGGAACGGACCGGGTGTCGTGAGGAGTCATGAGAGCATCCACCCCAACAATATGTGGATGACCATAGGGTTAAGGAGTGGAGTCCAACAGCGGTAGCCAGTCCATGAGGGTTCTCACTCCTAGGTTGCGAAGGATACTGAACAGAGTTGGTTGGTGCCATAGGGGAAGTATCTGGACTCCATATAGTATGTTACCATTATGACTTGCATTGGATTAGAAACCTCGACATGCGCCAGTACTCATTGCCAATGGTCGTGGTGAGAGAGTGTTGACTTAACCCCCAGCCATGGTTTGAGAGCCAGGTGTGGACTTACCCCTTTGCCTAGGATCCCTACAGAGGTAACCAGTCCTTGCCAGATCAGAGTGACTAGACCTACCCAGAGGAGGGTTGGTGTATATCTTAAAGCATGTCAGCTGTTAGAGACTTGCATGGTTAGATCTTAGTAGCATTCATATTTCTGCATACCATCCATATCATTTCATATGTGCATTCGTGGATTGTATTGACATATATATGAGAATTGCTTGTTCCTTACTGAGTTTGTTAGAACTCATTCCTTTCATTGCATATATTATATGAGTTGTACAGATGGTGGCACAACATCAGAAGTTGGAGATGATTCATATGAAAGAGCCTTCTCGTATGAAGCTGATGGGGCACAGACAGTGGTACATGAACTTGCAGAAAGCGTGAATCCTCCTGAAGATGCTTGGTGTGCGCTTTTAGCACCCATTGATGGTCGACGGAGGCAGATTGCTACGATTTTGATGATTGTATGGAGAAAGATTGGAGGACCTCCTTTACTTGCTAATTTAGAAAAACTAGTTTTTAGATTTAGAAAAGAAAACCGGAAAGAAGATTACTTAGTTTATTTATTTTGCTTCTGCTAAACTTGATATTACATTTGATTCTTGATTCTTGATTCTTTCCTTTGATTCTTTCTTGGATATTTATTGGAGTATTTGGACTCCTGAAACCTTTTTATTAATTATTGCACTATTCTTGCTCTTGATTACATGTATTTGTATTTATTATTATTGATAGACTAAAACCGTGGATCCTGTGACGGATCGCACCCACGGGTTGTCGAGCGGGTAACCAAGGCCGGCGGACGGGGTGTGACAGTAATACCGATGGAAATAAAATAAGTCCAATTTAGTACTTTCCGTAGCAAATTTATATAATAGCCTTAAAAATGATAGAGAAGAAAAATAAACTTTCAAAAAGCAAGACAAGACCAAGAAGAAGCTGAATTGGTTGGAAAATACAAAATATTGAAAGGCTAGAGAATGACATTCTTCCATTTTCTTTTTCTTAATTCCGTGAAGGTCTTGGTTTTATTTTTATTTTTTTAGCTTAATTTATTTTATATATTTTAAGTGAAAATGAAAAAACATTGTTACATCCTTATGAATAAGAATTAGTTCCATGCACCTCTTCTCAAATCACTTTCCAATGTTATTTAACAAGTTATTTGATTTTTTATTGAACCAACTACCACATCTACAACAAAATTAGAGGAATTTTAGTTTGATTTGATTTATTTAATTATTGGTTTCCAGTTTTCAGTTTTGATTTTAAATTGAAACTATTGTGCTTAGCTCCTCTCCTTGGAGGAATTCCCTCAATAAGTACCCGATGACTTTGACTACATATAATCACAATGGACCTTGACGTTTTGCGAGGGAGGCAAGACCCATTTCACAAGAACCGACCCAGAACTCCTGGTGGGCCAACACTAATAATAATACTACTCGAGAGATCGTAGACCCCACGAAAGCACAATTTGTTGGGGACAACTACAAGGTCCAACAAATAAACCAAGAGGCTCAACATCAACTTATCCACTATTTGTTTGATCCTCCTCAAGATGACTCTTTTCTCTTCCTTGGAATATCCTCAATTGGATTTTTAGAACAGTTTCAGCCCCTTGTAGCGAAAAGCTTGATGTATCAAGGCTCATTTACAAGTGTGTGTCTCCCATCTACAAGATTTGAGATAAGTTTATGTTCATGTTAATGGACAAGTCAACACGAACCATTGAACCAGAGTAAACCAACCAAGTAGGACCAAAGACTCCAGGCCCGAGGAACACAAGACCTGCTGACAAAGTCTAGGCAATGGCACTTCTCAGGGTAGGCAACAGCAAGAAGGGCAAGAGTCGCTGGGCATGATGACAACTGCTGTCACGCAATGGCTTTTCTCCCGAATTAATGCTGGATAAGGGATTTGGAGTATCCACTCCCTAATGTCATACCTCAGCATTTAATTTAGCATTAAATGTCCTGAATCCCATTAAATGTCAAAGACAACTTTGAAGCTTCTCATTCGCTTCGATGCTGTCTCTAGTAATACGAAGTTCTCCTTTGTCCCCTCAATTGAGGAACAATGTCACATCAAGGTCAAACTCAAGCTGATTCTCTGATTCACCTAAGAAACCAACAGCTGTCCTGAGGATTAGGCCGGCCAACCTACAACATCATTCGTATCCAGAAGCCATCTTCGCCGCTCATTTCCATCGCAAGACCGAAGCGTATCTTGAGGCCACTAGGGCTAAAGGCTTGTGATAAAAGAAGGACGATTATGCAAGTAAAGGGGAGGCTCTCCAGGACGCTCCTGCATCCCCCTTGAGCATTTACTTCTCTAGGAGCGATTCACAGTTTTTTCTTCAATGACTGACTTAATCATTAGAGGTGGCTTCCCGTCCCGAGAGGCGGCCCACTCTCACCTTTCTTTTGATTTCAGGAGAACGTATTGGATCAGAAGTGAACTCGAACAGTACGAGGAGGATCGATCTTCTCCCAACAGAGTTAGCACTCATATTCGTAGACAAGGCCTAATCATGTGACAGCACTTGGCTGCTGTCCTCTCAGGGATGCCAAAGACATAGGGCAATGATAGCACTTTATAACATGTACAAGCTGAAACATAGAATGGGAGTACATGACGGAAAACAAACTAAGTAGACCCACCAACATAGCCTTCTTTTAAGGATCAATTACTTTCAAGACCATTGCTAATAATGCCTACCTCCTTCCTAGAAGAAAAGTATTGTCTCTGCTAGTAATGATCCAGCTTAGAATATTGTCACTAAAAACTAATTGATGATACCAAACAAATAACTCAGCAACCAAGATTAGAACCATGTAAACATTAGATAAATAAATCAAAAAATACATAAAACCCCATCACTGCCAAATACTAACTTGGTAATGAAAACAAGAAAGCAAAGTGAGAACTTTGTGGTGAAGATAGAGAAAAGGATCAGAGCAGGGATACAGGACAGTGATGAAAACCTAATCCTGTTTTAAAGGACATATATAATAAGAGCATAATGTAAGTTAGAATGGATAACTGTATGTTTGGTTTTTTTCCCCCTCCTCCCTCTCTCTCTCTCTCTCTCTCTCAGTTGGGGCTAGTGTAAGGGGTTTTTGGTGTTATAAGAAAAATACATTTCAAATACTAGATGGGAGGTCAAGAAGAAATAAACATGCATGATGGTGATAATGTTTGCACTATCATCAAGCTTTTAGCCAAAACCGCTTAACATAGTCTTACCATGGTATGGAAGTCTGGAGGTGAATATATATCAAAATGTGTACGATGAAAATCCAACACCATCCTTCTCCCATGTACACTTTAACCTATTGGGCAACAACCCTCAAATCAGGTCAGTTCAGATGAAGAATATAAAGGAACAAAATCAAATGCTCAAGCAAGTTTCCTGACCTTCAAGGTTTTTTTAATTGGTATAAACAACCATTTATCCTTGCTGAAAGTAATAAAGATGAAGAGTAAACAAAGATCCTCTTATTTCAATCTAGGAGATTGATGTCCATTTCCCTTTTTTTTTTCTTTTTCTTTTTCTTGGAGGGGGTTTATTGAAACTCAACTTACCAGCCAAGTGTAAATATTTTCAAAATTTTTTTTATAGGGGTAGTAGGCAGAACTTAAACAAAGTTTTATGGTAGGATGTGATTCTCATGTAAGCCTTCAAACATTTGTCAAATTAAGCCAACGCAACAGTTTTACAGACTTTAACTCTTTCTTGAAGATTCAATCTAAGAATCTGCAAAAATCCGTGAATCTCCTCTCAATCTCTCCCAGAAGTTTGAATCACAAAAGTTCGTAAGTTTTGAACAAATATGAAGGAGGCTAGCAATTTTGACTCGAAGTTCAGTATTTTTCTGTGAAGAAACATAGCATTTCAACCACTTTGACTGAATTTCAATAAACTTCATTTATTGCTTATTTCAACAGAATACTGTATTCTTTATAGATCCCGTGTAATTTTCATTTACTGAGAATATTTTATTGGAATTCCGAAGCTTGATTAGATGTTTCTGATTCTCACTAAACTCCTAAACACTGAGTGTGTGTTCCCTCTTTTTTTTTGGTGTGGCAATGTTTAAGATACAATGAAATTGATCATTGGCAGTAATATAATCTTGAATTGTGATAAGTGTGAAAAGAAAATTAATCAGTATAACAAAAAAGAAGTGAAGATTAATTTGACAAGCAAAAACAACTGACACAGGAAATTAAATTATGCAATACCATTTGGAACACTTCATACATTTAGTGGTATCCCAATATATAAGCATAACATTATCTCAGGAGATTAGCCAGGAATGAACCTTAGGAGTTTGCATACCAATATCAATAGCATCGCATATCGAAAAGTAGAACTAAAAATAGTAGAAAAAGGATAATTTTATATCATCTTGAGATTGGAGAATCAAACTAAAAAAGAACTGCTGGGATAAGGAGATTTTGAAATCATTTGAGCCATGGTGAAGATTATGTGAGTTAAAGAAAATCCAACCTGCATATTAAGAGCCATCATTTGAGCCCCATACATCCACCCAATTAGTGGATTGTAATTTGATGAATCAACACGTAAAATCTTCGGGTATATATTCTAAGCAAATTCCGCTGGGTGAACCTAGAACAGGCCAATCACTGCAATGCTTGAGTTGCATAAGCATAACAACTGCATCCATATCAGTTTGACAAATGATTTGCAATGAAAATCAAACAAAACCAAGACCCAATCTAGCAAACTGGTAAGGGTAGACCATGAGGTAACAACAGCATAATAGTACACTGCACATGCATGCATGCATGCATGCAAGGAGATGGCAACATTGACCTGAAGAATTTACACCTAGTGTACTAGATCAGAAGATGGTAACCGTGAGTATGATGACTCACATCCATGAACCATTAGATAGCAATGGTGATGATCTTAACAATCAAAAAGAATGTGTTGGACATAACAATCAGAAGTAATTGGGTCAATTGCTAATCTTTGAGATCCCTGGACCTGCAGAACACCAACCAACTGTGGTTCTGGTAGAACATTAGAAATCTGTTAGGTATCTTGTAATATCCTCGGACAGTATCCACAATTGTGGTGTCTTGTTGTTCAAAATACTCATACACAGTTTCTTTGAAAATCAGTCTTGCAGATATTTTTACCTGATGATCTCAGCTCCATGAATTTTGGTTGCCTTCTCAAATTCTTGTTCACTCAAGCTAAGATGTCTAACTTCATTTGGGTCCACGCTTAGCCAGGCACTAAGTCCACCCTTCACTTTCCCTGCATGAATAGCAATTATATGCTTATATTCAGGTAGAAGATACTAAAAATGACAATTATGATTCAAGAAAACCATCAAGAAAATTGTGATGAATAAATTGTTTTATAGTGTTTATGGTTTAAATCGATAATATACCTATGGCTCAATAGAATTTGGAGGTTGTAGCGGAGACCAAAGAGGAAGGAGGGTACAATAGATTCAAGTCACTCAACAGAGAGTGTATCTGCTTTGGAGAATATAATAAGGTCATCTAGAAAACAACGTAGGTCAGCTTCACTTGAGAATGAGAAGATAAGGTGCTGATTCATTTTGACTAAATCCTATGGTAAAGCACTTCAAGGCACCAGTACAATAGCGAGGAGAGGGGGCTGCCCTGGTAGATACGGGATACCCACAGAGGAGGGAAGTACCCAACCGTTCTGCCATTAACAAGGACTGAGAAGTGGAAGATGAAAATGAAGGCAGATCCAGTTAAGATTTTTTTTTTTTTTTTTTTGGGGGGGGGGGGGGAGGGAGAGCAGGATTTTTCAGTTGAAGCCTGTAACATTCCTTGATGCAGTATTAATAGGTTGATTGGACCAGGAAGCTAAGCTTCGAAAACCCAAACCAAATAAGACCCAGTCTAAGAGTTTTTGGTCTAGCAAGGGTTGGAATCACTTTGTTTTAAGTTTCATACTTCAACTAGGATATAGGATATGTATTTATCCCCCTCTCTTTAAATACATGCTTGTATGTATCCCACCTATTATTAGGGTGAATTTTAATGGAAGCTAAGCCAAGCCTTCCCAAAGGGAAGAAAGAAGCGAGGATAAAGACGGCCTCCCAAATCACATCAATAGACTTATAGACCAAGATTTAGAAGTACGTCTCCTAAGGTTCTGCTCAACCAAGCATGAGACAGCACACTAGCTTGTCAATAGTGTCGCAGGTCAAGGAACCTGAGAAGGAAGAAGCCAGCCAATGCCATTCATGGTTAAAGGGGAGAGGCACCTACAACAAGATCAAATAGAGGATATGGCTTTCTTCCAGACAAAATAGTTATACGAGTAGGAGAAAAAAAGGTGGTTGGCATCCCCAACACTATTCCAATAAAGGCACAAGATGAAGAAAGCTGAATGGGCTGATGAAGAAGAAAGGATTGGGTATGGAGAGTTCATGGTTTTCCTGGCAGTGAAGGAATGGCAAGAGATATAGTGACCTGATAAGTTTGGACCACGGGTCAAGGGGTGGAGGTTGGTCTAAGTTTTTAAACCTTAATCCTCAATCCTTTAAATCCTAGTGCTAGAGAAGATGTTGATACTGCTGTCTAAGTGCGGCTACAATTCAAATACTATATTCCTGCCCATTAACACATTACCAATTGTAAAGTTCTTTGAGGTAAACCACGGAAAACAAATGCTGCTATATTCAACTTGATAGGATGCTACGAGAGTGCAAATGAACACAAGAAACAAGAAGCAGAAAAATAATAGAGGAAAAGGATTGAAGACATGACATCTGATTATGTACCAGAAACCAAACTTAGACAACAAAGTCACCACCTATCACTCACCGGAAATTCAACTGACAAGCATGCAGTTTAGCATAGCAGAGTGGTTGATGACCAGCAGAAATTTGTATCACATTCTTTTTCAGCCCTGTAACTTCATCTGGCTCTTGCAAAATCCTAGGAAGGATTAGTAAAAGAGTCAATACAAACTACAAAGAATTGTTAATACAATTCGGCACAACTTATCCTTTTTGACTCCAGTGTCAATAACCAGACTTGCGTAACTTTGATGAAAATCTATACCTGAATGGATGAATTAGAAAGCTATATCACTTTCACTACCAGTCCTAAGATTTTCTTCTTTTTGTTTCCCTGACAGTTTGCATCCTAAGAATTTTCATACTTGAATCTTATATCCTATTAGGTACAAGTTTCAACTTATTAAGTAGACGACACCAATATTCCTCAAGGATAAATAACAAAATCATTACCGAAAGTGTTATAAACTCAAGTAATACACGGTAATACTTCATAGTGCAAGCAAAGAGGGAATCTACTCAACGAACTCTTGCTTACTTGTTACCACATTCAGGCACCGACACGGCGCCTCTCTTAAGAGGTGATGCCGAGCTAGCCCTTGCTTGCTTTTCACAACACGGAAATAAAAATTACACGAAAAAATTAAGAAACCAATCGGCAATTGATAAACAAAATTTTGAAGGATACAGAGATGAGAACCCCAAATCTCACGAATCTAAAGTAAAATCAAGATTAAAACTAATGAGACAAACGTTTGAGAGACCTACGAGCAAAGAGGGCTCGAGAGATAGCGCGAGGGAGAGAGACCTGCAAGCGAGAGCAACCAAAGGCAGACATAGCACTAGCTAGAGGGAGAGAGCAAGAGCTGCTGATGGCGATACTGCATACCAGAGGGAGAGAGCGAGAGAGAGAGAGCGAGGAGGGAGAGAGCGGGAGTGAGAGGGAGAGAGAGACTGCTCGGGAAATGAAAGCGGGAGAGTGAAAAGTTTGGGCGCAAGTTGGGAATAGTATATTTGATATTTGTAAATCGTCGCCAAAAATAGTTATTTCGCTATAGTTCTTTAAACAAGTGTGGCCATTTTAGGCATTTTCGGCGATGATTAAGAAGAAACCGTCGTCTGAAACAATAATTTCCTGGCCTATCCTTGTATTTGGCGATGGTTTATAAGAAACTGTTGGGAAAACATTTGGATTCAGGCATTTTCGGCGACGGTTTATAACAACGATTTCCTTATGCTTTCAAACGAGTGTGGCCCTATCCTAATATTTGGCGACGGTTAGTGTAAACCGTCGGGGAAAATGCTTAAATTTATATTTGTGTTAGGCATTTTAAGTATTTTTGGCGACGATTTATAACAAACCGTCGCCGAAAACAATGATTTCCTTACGGTTTTAAATAAGTGTCGCCCTATCGTTATTTTTGGCGACGGTTTATTACAAAGCGTCGCCCAAAAAAGGATTTTCCTACGTTTTTAAAATAAGTGTTGCCTTTTCATAAATTTGGCGACGGTTTACATAAAGTGTTGGGGAAATGCATATTTGAAACCGTCGTGGAAACCTTATATTTGGCGACGCTTGCAAAAAAAAAGCGTCGCCAAAAATGGGCTTTCTTTTTGTAGTGAGTGGACACGCATGACGCTTCATTCCTGTTTCAGGATTGCTCTTATGGATTCGGCTCCCAGTAGAGAAATTCTTAGATTATTCCGCTGCAAACAAACTATCCTCTTTTATTTATCAAAACTCTGATGTTTATGTCTTTTGGATTTGAACCTTGGATGATTGTAATCAACATTTCAGATTTTGGAATTGAATAATTGAACTTGATTAATTTACTCTTGTCCTTTTGATTATACTATATCATGTATTTGTATGGAACTATCATTGAACCTAGGTCTTGCGGTGTATCTCCCCCACGGGTATTCGGGTATGACCATATCCGGCTGGGTGGAGTGTGACACGTGGTGCCTAACTAAGGCTGCAATTGGGCCGGGCTTTTGCAATCCCAAGCCCAGCCCTATATGTTCTAATATGAGCCCATTCCCGCCCTGACCCTAGTTCATGGCCAAGGATTATTGTCCCTGGCCTTAAGCCCTACAGGGCCAAGCCAAGCCCATTCCCGCCCTAATTGGCCCTAATTGGACCCGGTCGGGATGGGTTGGCTCTGATTGGCCCTGGCCCTAGCCCTGACCCTGATTGCCCCTGGCCCTGACCCTAATTGGCCCTGGTCCTGACCCTGACCCTGGCCCTAACCCTGATTGGCCCTGACCCTGATTGGCCCTAACCTTGACCCTAATTGGCCCTGACCCTGACCCTAATTGGCCCTGATTGGCCCTGACCATGATTAGCCCTGATTGGCCTTGTCCCTAGCCCTGATTGACCATGTCCTTAGCCCTAATTGGCCCTGACCCTAATTAGCCTGGTCCCTTGCCCTGATTGACCCTATCTTGGCCCTAGCCTTAATTGGTCATATTATTGGACCTAAAATAACAAATGTAAATTCATAAAATAATAATAATAATAATAAAAGTATCATAAGTAAACTAAAAATAAAATTCATAGAAATATAAGATGATTCTAGTTCATACAAAATGATAAAATAGTCAATAAATTGATAGTGCTGCTTTAAACATAAATAAATTAATCTACCAAAGAAAAAAAAAAACATAAATAAATTAATACTCCATAATTCTATATTGATCTTTGAAAGTGTCTCATTACTTTGATGATGGAAATTGAAAACTCTCCCATTACTTTGGTGATGGAAATTGAAAACCCCTCCCATTGATATCCTTATTCAACAAAAAAAAATCATATTTAAAACTTTGTAAATCAACAATAATTTAGTATTGATATTTTTTTCGTAGTTAAAGAAAATTATATTTTAGATACAAACATGGCTATCTGTCCTTAATAAGTTTTTTTTTCTCTCTAAAATATCACATTGGAGGCAAAAGAAAAATGTCAATATTCATGATGAGAAGTTGGGGTGTAGATTTGTTAGATATTAATTCTCTATATACTAGCTTTTATTATTTATAATGTATTATCTTGCCTTAGTCAAAAAAAAAAAAAAATCAATGATTTTTTTGAACAAAAAATTACATATTTCGAAAAATAAATAATATAAAAAGTGAACTCATATTCTAATATTATCAAAATGACTGAAGGTCAAAGTCGAGACTTATAATTATATCAATGTTAATGTGAAGATTAGGGTAAAAATCTAATACATGATTAGGGTCAAATTAACATTAAGACTAGAGCCAAAATTAGGGTCAAGATTGGGCCAAAATCAGGTGGATGTTTACTACATTGGTAATGAAGATATAATTTATTTTTATTAATTTTTTTACAAAATATGATCATGTTTTTAAAATTTGACAAGTGTCAAATATTCACCCATGTGGATTATAATTAATTCATCTCCATATGGGTGGAGGGTTCAGACTCAAATCAGGGCCAAAATCATGGGCCTAGATCAAAGCCAAAATTAGGACCAATATCAGGGCTGGGATCAGGGTTAGAATTCGGGCCAGAATCAGGGCTAGAATCAGGGCTAAAATCAGGGCTAGAATCAGGGCCAAAATCAGGGCCAAGATCAGGGCCAAAATCAGGGCTAGAATCAGGGCCAGAATCAGGGCTAGAATCAGGGCCAAAATCAGGGACCGGCCGGGATGGGCTGGGCGGGCCAGAGAATAATCCTAGGCCCGCCCTTGGCCCTAGTTTAGGGCCAGAATATTTTGGCCCTAACCCGCCCTTAGGGCCAAAATCTTTAGCCCAAGCCCTATTCGGACTCAGGGCGGGCTTAGGGTGGGTCAGGGCCGCTAGGGCCAAACTTGCACCCCTATGCCTAACCATGTTTCGTCTAGACAAACCTAGAGATGTCACCTAATCTATATGTTCCTTCAAAAGTTTCTAGGGTAATGGTTAACCCATAACCCTAGATCAAGTCCACTTTTATTCTGACTCACGATAGCACTTATATTTCAGTAAACAAACATGATTCTATAATTTTAAAATATTACAAAAGTATAAAAGTCTCTAAATGGTAGCATATAGTTCAATATGCAAGTCTAATATCAAATTAGGAATTAAAGATAAACATAAATATATAAATGTCCTCACCGTGCAATCACTTTGAACCTCTTCAAAATACTCAAAATATAACCTAACACGTCCCAAATGATCATATTTAAACGCTGGTTAAAAGTTAGAAACAACCCTAGAAGTCCTATGTCGAAAATCAAAACGGAAACCAACACTATTGGATATTTGTCTCTTGAATAGTAATTGCATGGGTCTCCCAGGGAGTCCATGGTCAACCGACCTAGAGGGGGTATGGGTCGCTTGAGCAATACCGCCCTATGGGTTGCCTGGGGAGACCCATGTCTAAGTATGCATGGACAAAATCTAATCCGACACTCAAGCGACCTAATCCGACGCTCAAGCGACTTCGGGATTTGGTTCCAAACCTCTTCCAGAATGAAAGGGAAGTTCTACAAAAACCTAAGAGCAAGATCTATAAACAACAAACATTCAAAAATCAAATCAAATAAAAAACCTAATGAATCATAAATAGGTCTTCTCCGAAATTTATCCGTAACAAAAGGCAGAATGGAAGGATTGTGAAATCACTTTAAAGCAATAACAAGGATAGGGTCTAGGTCTCTTTTATTTATTTATTTTTTATTATTATTATTTTTTAATTAAGGATCTCTCCACAAGGATCCACTAACGGCGAAGAGTCAAAAGGAGATGAACAAAATAAACGGAGGAGTGAACTAACCTCAATTGGTGAGCCAAAAACTCTCCGAACGATCTGGAATATTCTCCATTTTCCCAAAGAACTCTCTGACATTCTATGATGGCTTATGAGTGAAATAACATGTTTTAGGTCGAAGAAATCATTAAATAGGGGTCTGAATCGCTTCAAACTCAAATTGTCCTTTTTCACTCATGGGCACCAATATGGGTTGCCCAGGTAGGGTCGTCTGGGAAGACCCATACTCCAATCAACCCTGACCCCTGGAATTACTTCAAGAGAAGTTTTGAGAGCGGTTCTTCTCTTGGCTCTTCTTTAACACTAACCCACACTTAGAGGGTGTCTTACTTGATCTTTGAGACCTTCCAAAAGTGACGTCAATGAACTCATCATCCACTTTCCACTTCCGTTAACGTTCGAATTAGATCTTCTTCTGAACTTCATAATCATTACCATCCACTTCCACTGGTTCAATTCCAATCCAGTGGTCTCTATCTGGATGGCCCACAATTACCTTCTACTCATGCTCAGGGTTTTCGGACCTTCAATATGGATTTTTGGGTTAGGATCATGGCAGGTTTTACATTCCCCCCTTCCATTAAAATAAATTTTGTCTTCAAAATTTGAAGTGTACCAGGGTTTTCAATAAGATAAGGATACTTCGTTCTCATCTCATCTTCCTTAGGGTATGGTTCTTCCAATGAATCTTTACCAAATGTATGGTCCTGTTCCACAACTGCTTGTCTTTACGATCCAAAATCTCAGTTGGTTCCTTCTTCATAGGTGCAGACCTAACCCTTCAGGTTCTTGCTGTAGAAGATGTTCTGGATTTTCCACACATTGATGTAGCATCAATATATGGAACACATTATGTACACCGAACAAAGATGATGGTAAGGCCAATCAGTATGTGACAAGTCCGACCTTTTCCATGATCTCATAAGGTCCGATGTATCTTGGGCTAAGTTTTCTCTTGATATTGAATCTCATTACTCCTTTCACAGGTGATACCTTTAGAAAAGCTCTCGCTCTAACTAGGAAATCAATGTCAGTCCTTCTTCTGCCTGGATTGCGCTTGTCTTGATTTTGTTGCTGATCATATTGGTCATTGCACTTGTAGCTTCTATCATCTCTGGACCTAGAATTATTTTTTTTAACCATTTCATTCCAATACAATGGGGTTTTGCAAATATGTTTGGCAATCCCTAAATATCCTAACTCGTTAACCTGACATTTCAGGTCCACGAACCCAAAGTACTAGTATAATGCGATTTCAGGCTATTTGAGTTGAGCCCGAAAGTTCAAAAAAGCGAACCTATGGACTTGGGTGAACTAGAAGAAGACCCGACCACCTTATTGACTTCAGGAGGAGGGAGAAATTCAGTCCGAAAGTCATAAAAATGAGATTTTGGCATGCATGGAAACCAATGCTAGAGGACTTCAATGCCGAAGTAAAGTATACCATTAATAGGAAATGTTTAGAAGTTCCTACGCTCCAAAGCCTGTTAAAATTGGCTTTCATATGAAGAAGTTAGAGGGCTGGTTGTTCAATTTGATCAACCACCCCCTACCTAGAACAAAGGTATTTTCAGTATATTTCAGCTTTTAAAACCCTATATCTTATCTTTGCTCTCTAACCTCATCAACGAGATTTTTGGTGTGCCTGGAGGCTAAGCTCATTGGAGAGGAGAAGAGAAAGGATCTTGGAGTGGATCTTGAACAAGGGAAGGTGCCGAAACACGAATTGAAGGGGTAATCACGTGTTGAGGAAGGTGTGCTCTACAAAACCCCTCTTTCAAGCATTTTTCTTGGTTTTTTGTGGATTATTGGATGTATGGATGAAGTTGGTGGGTTTTGTTGGAATGGAATGCATGTTCCAACTCCCTTTTGAAGCTCCAAACCCCCCCCCCCCCATTTGAATGGGTTTCAAACATTTTTGGGTAAAAACCATGGGAGGTCGATTGGGGCGGGTTGTCTGTGATTGACCGGCCCTGACCAACCGGTTCTCTTTTTGGGTGTGGTGAATTTGATTCCTAAAATGCTTAGTCTTGTTTCCAAACTTAAACCTAATTTAACCCTATTGTTTTGTAGGTTATTTGTGAGTTGTTGTACACTTTAATTGTGGAATTCTTGAGCAATGGTGATTAATTTGCTGTTAATAGGTGATGGAAACATTTCATATGTTGTCCATTCTAATTGATTGTAATTCATGTTATGATAAATGTCTATTGTCATCTTGTGAATTGCGTGAGACTTTGCACGGATAAATGGTAAGGTGATATTTTGTGTTATCTATTACTCAACTCATTTCGAATTGTGGTTGTGAAAGTGAGGTGTTGGGAATTGGGTGATAATGCATTACATGTATATCAACCTGGGGTTATGGGTTCACCCATTGCCCCTGATGCCTTCACTTTTATCTAATCACCTATGTGCATTATATGTAGGTGTCTAGATGCATGGCTAGATTACATCTTTACATGCTACTACCCATTCGACATCGGTATTCAAGCCGAGTGACCCGTGATAACAGTGATTGGGTCTTGTGGGCGTCCAACAGAGGTATCAAGTTCGTGAGGAGACATATATCCACTGTTATCATGGAATGGTAAAATTGCTTATGTGGAGGGTCTGGGCTCATGGTCGTCCAACAGAGCTAGACCATCCGCAAGGAGACACGAGAGTGTCCGCCAAAGCATACATGTATGACCATAGGGTTACAGAATGTTAATCCAACAGAGGTAGTCATCCGTAAAAAATAACAAGTCCTAGGTGGAGAAGGATATGCTGACCAATAGGGCACTAAGCAAGAGGGAAGGTATCTGAACTGCATGTAGTATAAAATGTAGTTGACCTTGCATTGGGTTATGTATATCCTTGGTATGCATAACCTTGACGCATACCAATATACATACCAATTGTGTGGTGAGAGAGTGGTGATCAAATCCCTCAACCATGGTTTGATGTGATAAAACTACGGGTGTCAATCGGTACAATTTCAGTAATTCAGTACGGTTTTGGTACGGAACCAACTTTGAATACCGAAAACTAAAACAATACCGTACCGAATTTACACGATACGGTTTCAACATTTGCAAAAATGGTTCAGTACTGTTTCGGTATTAAATTGGTGTGCTAAAACGATTTAAACACAGTATTTAGTGCTATACAATTTTGGTACGAACGAACCCATGCCACTTTTGTTATTAGTTCATTAAGATCCTAATGAAATTGCGATCAAACAACCAATAAAATTTGAAATTAGCAGAGACAAAGCAAGTAAATCTAAGAAGAGGAGCAAATGATGAAACGGAAAATTGAAATAGGGAATTAGGGATAAGGTATAGGTAAAGTGTTTTAATTGTAAAATTATATTTTATATCCTTTAATTTGGAACCAAGACCATACCAAAGAAATTCGGTTTCGGTACGTACCATATCGAATTTTGAACGGTGCGGTACCATACTGTTTTAGACGACCTGGTTCCGTACGATTAAACACTTTTGGTACGCAATTAATACCCTTAGATCGGACCCCTATACCGGAGGATCCCAACAGAGATAGCCAGTTGGTAAGACCACCACCTCTTGGTGAACAGGTTGTGGGTTTAATTATGCTTGATGCTATATTATATAGTATGATATAGGAGAGGATTTTTTTAAAAAAAAAAGATATTGGGGATAGAGGTATTACATCAAGCATATTACAGTTGTAACATGCTATACCGCAAAACCAATAGCTCCTAAACCAAATATGACCACATTGGCAGTTTCCCAGGCTACCCAACCCCTACAATTAAAGTTACAAATTACAAAATTCTTAGTCTGAATTCTGATGGCCTACAGTTGAGATGAAACTTTAGATCCAACATAGAGCATTTTGGGTTTGAGTTTTGTTTACCAGTCGATATCCCACAACCAATTAGGCATGCTTTGTTAGGGGGTATGGAAGGGTCAAGTCTCAGCTTATTTTTGGGTCTCGGGGTCCCTATAGTTGATTCTCAATCAAATAACTTGAGAATACTGTTCTTCAATTTGGGTTATCCTGTTTTTTCATTGCAGCAGCTTTTTGATGCTGGACAACCTCAAATCTGAGCATCGTGTTATAGGGGTGCAAGTTTGGCCCTGGCGGCCCTGACCGGCCCTAAGCCCGCCCTGAGCCCGAATAGGGCTTGGGCTAAAGATTTTGGCCCTAAGGGCGGGTTAGGGCCAAAATATTTTGGCCGTGAACTAGGGCCAAGGGCGGGCTTGGGATTGCTCTTTGGCCCGCCCAGCCCATCCCGGCCCGTCCCTGATTTTGGCCCTAATCTTGGCCCTGAACTTGGCCCTGATTTTGGCCCTAATTCTAGCCCTGATTTTGGCCCTGATTCTAGCCCTGATTTTGGCCTTGATTCTGACCCTGATTTTGGCCCTGATTCTGACCCTGGTCTTGGTCCTGATCTTGGCCTTGATCTAGGCCCGTGATTTTGGCCTTGATTTGAGTCTGGACCTTCCACCCATTATGGAGAAGAATTAATTATAATCCACATGGGGTGAATATTTGAGACGTGTCAAATTTTAAAAATATGATCATGTTTTGTAAAAAATTAATAAAAATAAACTATATTTCATTACCAATGTAGTAAGCATCCACCTGATTTTGGTCCAATCCTGACCCTAATTTTGGCTCTAGTCTTAATGTTAATTTGACCCTGATCATGTATTAGATTTTTACCCTAATCTTCACATTAACATTGATATAACTATAAGTCTCGACTTTGACCTTCAGTCATTTTGATCATATTAGACTATGAGTTCACTTTTTATATTATTTTAAGATAATTTTTATTTTTCGAACTAAGTCATTTTTAGTTGTTAACAAATGCAAGATAATATATTATAAATAATAAAAGCTAGTATATAAAGAATTAAAATCTCACAAATCTACACCCCAACGTCTCATCATGAATATTGACATCTTTCTTTTGCCTTCAATGTGATATTTCAAGAATTTTTTTTTAATAAGGACAGATAGCTATATTTGTAATTAAAATATAATTTTCTTTAACTACCAAAAAAATATCAATACTAAATTATCGTTGATTTACTTGTTAACAAAGTTTTGAATATGATTTTTTTTGTTGAATAAGGATATCAATGGAAGGGGTTTTCAATTTCCATCACCAAAGTAATGGGAGAGGTTTTCAATTTCCATCATTATAACAATGAGAGAAATTCAGAGATCAATATAGAATTATGGAGTATAAATTTATTTATGTTTAAAGCAACACTATCAACTTATTGACTATTTTGTATGAGTTTGAATCATCTTATATTTCTATGAATTTTATATTTAGTTTACTTATGATACTTTTATTATTATTATTATTATTTTATGAATTTACATTTGATATTTTAGGTCCAAGGATAGGACCAATTAAGGTTAGGGCCAACATAAGGTCAATTAGGGCCAAGGACAAGGCTATATCAGGTTCAAGGCCAATTAGGGCCAGGGCCAGGGCCAATTAGGGCTAGGGACAAGGCCAATCAAAGCTAATCAGGGTCAGGGCCAATCAGGGCCAATTAGGGTTAGGGCTAGGGCCAAATAGAGCCAATCAGGGTCAAGGCTAGGGCCAATTAGGGTCAATTAGGGCCAATCAGGGCCAACCCATCCCGACCAGGCCCAATTAGGGCCAATTAGGGCGGGAATGGGCTTGGCTTGGCCGTGTAAGGCTTAGGGCCAGGGACAATAATCCTTGGCTCTGAACTAGGGTTAGGGCAGGAATGGGCTCAGATTTAAACATATAGGGCTGGGCTTGGGATTGCAAAAGCCCGGCCCAACCCGGCCCAGTTGCAGCCCTATCGTGTTATCAATAAGCAGAATAATATGGATTAATCTGCAATCTATGAAATTCCGTGGCTGTTATATTAATATCATAAACAGTTTACAAGTGATATTCAGACAAGGCACCATAGATGCCCCGAGGTTCTCCTTGGTTCGAAGTATTCTACTTCATCAGATCTTTGGTCATTTGCTTGCATATGTTTTGAGCTTGCAACTGGTGATGTTTCTTTGATCCCCATAGTGGTGACAACTTTAATAGGGATGAGGTGTGACTACATATCGCTTCTTATCATTTTACCATTTGCTTTCTTACCCATTACTGTTAGGACATTTTTTTGAAATTTCTATGGATGCTTCTTGTAAACTTTTGGAGGAACTTTTTTATTATTGATTTCTAAGTGCATTGATAGTTGTTCCCAAATTTTTAAGTGGTTGGATCTACTAAAGCCAAGTGTCATCCTAAGTCAGAGCATGTGGCTTCAAAGAAGCCCACCAAGCAACACCAAAAATCAGTCCTTTTGCATAATATATACTGGCACTAATTAAATATTTAATTTTGTATTTTTCCTTTGGATAAATTACTATTGCCCCCTTATACTTTGATTTTATTACTAATCAAACCTCCTTATGAAATTACTATTGCCCCCTCACTTCTAACGGTGTTAAGTGCTGTTAACATCAAATATGAAATGCCTATTTTGTCATTCATTAAAATTAAGAATTAAAATATGGCATTACCCTCATTTATAGAAACTATATTGAATGTCAATTATATCCTCAAAATCTTATATTTTAGAATTAGTTTTTGATTTGGTAGGACCACATACCTATGGTTGTTGAAACTCTCACATTCTATTTAAATTTTTCATAATCACAATAATAGAAGTTTTACAAACAAATTAGCATATAAGATGCTAATTGATAGGAAATTTGGTAATATGCATAATGGTCAACATATATTAGGTGATTTTCAATTTTCAACTTTGAATTAAATTTGATATTTCTTAATATTTTAGTTTATATTTTAAGTTTTATTTAATTACATCTTTATTTTATTTGGTGATTTCTTTTTAGAGAAGAAAAATCACATCTTTCCTTTATTCAATAGTTTATTTTTAAGAAAGAAAAGTTAATTTTTTTTTCCACAGTTAATTAAGGGTAGTATGATAATTTGACAAAATAGTAAATAAGTAAAAAGATAAATACATGGTTATTTTTGGGATTTAAAAAAAAAATATAGATGCCACATCATCAGTAAACTAATAGAGCTTAACTGTAAGGAGCAATAGTAATTGTAGACAAAGTTAAAGGTTAGATTAAAAATTTTAAAAATTACAGAGGATAAAGTAGTAATAAAATCAAAGTACAAGGGGGCAACAGTAATTATCCCTTTTCCTTTCCATGGAACCTCTTTTTCGAGAAATTAGCCCTTCCGCTATCAGTACTTTTGCTCCACAGAGAATTTTCTGAATTTTAATGTTTTTAGTTTATTATTATTTTTTTGGTAAAGGATATTTTTATTTTGACTTGAACAAATTAACATAACTTCTATCTATGAGAATGAAATATTATCGTTAATGCATTGTCGACGATGAAGACCAATTTAATGCATGCGTTTGAGGCCAGCATTCAAAGGCTCAACACCCATCAACTTATCTGATCAGCTGCACCAAGTTCTAAGGTGGGCCCTTGGATTGATTGAGATTTTCGTCAGCAAACATTGTCCCATCTGGTATGGATTTGGAGGAGGTTGCCTTCAAGTGGCTGCAAAGACTAGCATATATATTATAACCACCATTGTTTACCCATTAACTTCCCTCCCGCTTATAGCTTACTGCTTGCTTCATGCAATATGTCTTCTCACTGAAAAACTTATCATAGCCATGGTAATTCTTTCCCTTTTTTATACTCCTCAAATCTTCTCAGAGTGATTTGTGCCTTCCTAAAATTTATTAATCCTTGTTACTAAACCTTCTTCTTTTCCTTATCTTTGTTACTTGACCTATGTTTAAGTGGTGGTGTTTATATATGTTTACCTTATTGGGATCGTAGTATCTATGTGGACTTTGTGTATTTTGTATGCTATGATATTAGCTTTTTTCAAACCTTACAATATTTTTCTTCTTCGAGGTTCGCTTCTATCCTGCTTTGGTTGGTGGATTTTCTTCCATCTGGGGAGGATCTATCAAATACCAAACATCCATGAAACTTCAATTATGCAACATAACCCATAATTGTAGATCCTATTTTTATCTTTCAAGAACTTTAGAATCAACTTCTAAGTTTTCTTATTAAACTTAAGTACACTCAAGCCAAATTTTTTAGTGTTAGGCAATTTTTAATTCTAATTAATTTTTCTAATAAATAAAAACTTTACACAATGGAGTCAAATTCTATATTTAAAAGAAATGTAACTTCTCTTTTACTATTTAAATTGTAGGGGTCAATCTAAAGGTACCCTTGCAGTGGCTGCTTTAAGGAGAACCACGGTGATTTGTTAATCGCAAATCTATGTGCTCTCCTTAGTTGGGTTTGCATCATCCCATTTCTATTAGGATGAGATTCTTTCAATGCGCTCTCAACAGTATGCGAACTCACTTAGCCTGCGCCAATTTTGTTTATTTTACCATCATTGAAATCTTATTTTTTTCTTCTCTAGCTGTGCATTTGTCATCATACAAGTTTCAATTAGATAGTTTTTAGCTAAAATTTTTATACACTTTTTTCATTAGAATTCATCCATCTATGTTTCTGATCCCAAATTGGTGGTTATTATCTTCTTAATTTAGTTTCCAATTTTCTTTTAAAATGTAAAGTGTGTGCTATAGTGACGTGCATTTGCACGTGCAATTATATATATATATATATATATATATATATATATATATATATATATATATATATATATATATATATATATATATATATATATATATATATATATATATATATATATATATATATATATATATATACACACACATACATGCAAATGCACGGAGAAATGTCTAATGATTATAGATTTATAGACATTATTTTTCATAACTTAAAAGTTCAAATAGTTTGAACTGGAAAGGGTCATTTTATTTTCTTTTTATCATTATTTTTTTCTTGGATAAAAACAAGGGTGATATAAATTAAAGGTTTCTTCCTTATGAAGAAGAGATGCAAGATGATTCTTTTGCCGTTCTCTCTAAAAAGAGACTTAATTGCTTTTTCGAACAATTGACCTCATATTATAAACATTGGTTTTTGTTCTTAATAAACTCTTGATTTGTACGTTCTAATCACCATAAAAATAAAATTTTTATAAACAATGCATATTAAATTTTAAAAAAAAATCCTTTTTAAAAGTTCTAACACCCAATTCACATTTATATAAAAATGCATATAAATTTTCTTTTAAAAAAATGTGTATATATATATTTTTTAATTATGACTTTTTGAAACTTTCCACCCAAATGATGTTGAGGTAGTGCCGACAGCGTGGATAATGAATGTAAAGCAACTTGTTGAAATGAATATCAAGGTTATATGAGAAATGTGAAGCTTAAGTAAGAGCTGTATAAAGGCTTTCGTTTTTATAATAAAATAATAACTATTACTGGCCCTATATGTAACTATCCTACATGGGGTGCCCACATTAAATCTTTGCCTTTGCACGCGATGTCTTCCTTTGGTTCCTGATATCGCATCGATGTTTTCTTTTTTAGGTAAGAGAGTTTTATTAAACAAAAGGCAAACCGTCACCGACATCTCATCGATGTTATTCTAAATGGAAGGACATCAAATAGTAACCTATTTTGACAAATGGAAAGTGATTTTCAAAGTTCTATTCAGTTGACAATGACCTACACTCCCTGAAAAAGAGATGATTTTTTTTAATAATATATAATACTCTACCACCTTTTAGTATAAAATTAATTTTTTTTAGATCTGAAGTTCATTTGAGCTAGTTTGCACCAAGGTTCGATATGTCGCTCCGAGTCGCCGTGTCGGACCGTGGCGACACGGGCGACACAGTCGATATGGGTGACATGTCGCTCGATTTTTGTAACTCATTTCTTCAGCTTCAGCCTTCAGGTCTCGGTGTAGTTCTGAAGTTATCAAACACATCAAAGCTCTTGTTCATCTCGTAAGATCTCCTTCTTCGTCTCAAATCAAGATCGGTTATTCTTGCTTAAATAGAGGTGGTTTCAGGATATTTGCGGCTTCAGGATCAGTTCGCTAGAGATTAAGTTGTAGGCTTGTAGCTTTCCTTTCTCCCGGACATCTTCGAACGAAATTTTCGGTTCAGAACTTCAGATCTGATTATTGCAGGCTTTGCAGCTCGATCTATTCTGGATGATCAAATACAACAATTGATTCTGCCTTTCTTTTACAGTTCTTCTTGATTTCATCTCTGTACCTCCCCAACCAAAAAAACGGAGGAAGGAAGAAAGGAAGGTGGGGTTTCACAGCAGCGTTTCAGATCTGCAACTCTGCAACAACGGGAAGGAGACTTGAGACTTGAGAGCAAGCAGTGGAAGAGAAAGAAAACGAGCAGACAAATCACAGATGCGGTTTCCACTTTCGATCCTCTCTCTCTCTCTCTCTCTCTCTCTCTCTCTCTCTCTCTCTCTCTCTCTCTCGACTGCAATTCTACAAAACTCTTCACAAATGGAGTTTCGATCTCCATTGAATGGGGTGGATGTGGCTCTGGCTTGGGTGCCGGAGGTGGGGGTGGAGATGGTTCTCGCCTGGGTTCCGGAGGTGGGGCTGGAGTCGTCGAAAAAGTCTACTATCGGCGATATAATTGGCGACATACAGCCGACTTTTGGTAAAGTCGGTGTCGCTGGGGGTTTTGGTGTCGCCCTCCAGCGACACAGCGAAAAATCGCCCTGAACTCACCACAAGGTACCATGGTTTGCACGCACCTTGACTACATTATCAAGAATGACACCTAGGCGAGAGTTGAACCTACAATCTCTTCATTAAGAAGTGTGGGTTTTACTGCTAATATAACACAATTTGTTCCCTCCTCTCCCCTCCAAAAATATCTTACTAGGTGGTGAGTTCAGCTCACCTCCACATTGGGGAAGTAGCATGCCCTCCCTAGACAGTTGTTTCACCACAATATATATGTGCGTGGGGGGGGGGGGGCAATGTGGATTATAGGTTACTCGCTTTATTGAAGCTTAAACTCTGAGTTGCACGCTTGAGTACCCTATATTACAAATTGTATACTTTCAAAATTACAAGTTTCACAACCAACATTCCATCTAAGTTTTGTTAAGTCATGAGTAAAATGACCATATTATCTTCATTAGAGTCAAACGGCACTATCCCCATTTAAATTCTCTCATACGCAACCCTTAGGTAGGTGAAGGGACCCCATCTTCTACCTACACTTTGTTGAAGACTGCCCACTGTTGTTATCGGAAATCACCTCAGTTGCATCTCAGATCTGATCGTGGTCCTGACCTTAGCGAATTGACTCCCGATTGAAGTCCCGACTATAAAGAAGATAAGACATGCAAAAGAAGTTAGACGTGGGCCGGCTTGAATGCCGGACAACCACCTCCAATGGTTAAGTCAGTTGGGATCAGATTAAGGTCCCGAGCGAGTGCTGCTCAGGGATTAACTAGAAAATGTTTGTGGCCTTACCTAAGGATTAAGACTTTGTTAAATCGTGCGTGGGTTACCTTTCTTAGAACCGAAAGGGTCCATAGCATCTGCCCGCTCAGCTGTTTTTGTGGTAGACCTTCTATTTATGTTGGTGTTTCCTTCTTTGTCATAGCGAGAATGAAGCATTCCATACCAGTCAGGTTTGACCGAGATAAGTTCCGACCATATAGCCAGGTGATTACCTGAGTAAGAACCCAATCCAATTAGCCACATGCATGTTTGCACGTGTGCATCTTATCTATGATAACCCCACCCCTCCCCCTGCCGACAACCATGGTAGGCCGGAATTTCCTCAACACCTCTTCCAGAAGCTTTCCAAAACCGTGCCACAGTTGTGATGGATCAGGCATACAAGAAAAGTTGCCTGCCACCACTGTCGGTACAAGATTGACGACCACCCTCAATCTCAATAGGAAGATCACATGTCCCATTTCGACGGCCTCATCTCATCTCATCTCATCTCATTCTATTTCATTTAAAAACAAAAGAACCGAATTACGTCAACTCTGAAATCCTTAAAAAAAGTCACAAAATCCAAACTCTGTCCATCATGCAATTAATCGAATTATTTTGGCTTTTGGTGAGAAGTCCAAGGAGTAGACGGGTGAGAAGACTGGATTTTTATTCACTTTCCAGTCCTTCTTGGGAGATTCCCCAGATTTGAATTTCCAAGCTTAGCTCTTACCTGAATATGAAGCAGTTAACAGAAACCCCAAACCCCAAATTTTCTCAAAATTCATGCAAATAAGGCCACGAAGATTCATTAAACGATCAATGCAGGGCTTCTAAATTTACAAATCGGTGATGGAGTGGGAATGTGGGGGCAGCGGTCGCCAGCATGGGCAAAGAATTTAAGTGATTTTCGGCCACAATGAGGTACAGTAAAAGACAGGTGAAAAACTCACATAAGGATTGAATATGAAATAATTAATTTAAATGGGGCTAGTTATACCATATGACTCTAAAGAGAATAATATGATTTTTATTCATGACATAATAGAATCTTAAATGAAATATTAAAAATGTGCAACTTGTAACTTTGAAGGTGTACAATCTATAATTTAATAAAACACACAACTAAGAATTCTAAAACATGCAATTTATAAAGGAAGGATTTTTATTTGTGGCAGTAGCTGCCGACGGCTGCAATTTCGCCACGTCATCGATATTTAAACGAATGGTTGAGATTCAAACAAGGAAGGTTTATGTGTAAATATTAGTTTTTTTATTTTGCATTTTAAGGATTAAATTTTCTTAATTTACAAACCAAGTCCCTCATTCACCGATTACCCAAAACCCTCTGTCTCTCATTTTGTCTTCTCATGAGAAACCAGGCACTCCGGTGACATAATCCCATCATTGGAATGCTGAAGCTTTGAAGGTGGGTGATGATCGAAAAAAGCGTTGGAGAAGACGCCTACGATTCTTATCCACAGAAGCAACTACAGAAGTACCATCGTCGTCGGAGATGACGCAATTTACTAGAACCACAACGTTGTCGACCTGAGGAACCAAGCCATGGAATCTATGAGAGACGACACAGCAACGACCCAAGGCTTTCACATCTCCGATCTTGTTGAAAACTTAAGCAAGAGAGAATCTGGCAACTTGTCGAAGTGATCGATCTCTATTTCCGGTTCTAAATCCAATGTCGCCGGTTGTTGGTCTTATTCTGGCCGTATCCGATCCGTGACATCTGGTTGAAGGGAAGACATCAAGGAATGAAACAAGAGAGAACGAATAACCTAATAAAAAGCTGAATAGCTTATCTCAATGATGATACAAAGTAACCCTAATTCCTCAAAAAAAAAAACCTTAATCTCTTCTCCTTATACCGGGGGAAAAGAACGGTTTCTCCAGCAAAACTTAGAGCCGTCGGAGATGAGAAATTATCGGGTTAGAGAGATAGACATGGAGAGAAGAGCAGATGAGAGAGAGGGCAAGGAGAGAAGCACTTAACAGAGAACAGAAGGTGTCATGATCGATTACGTTAGATAAGATAGATTATCTTCTTCTTCATCACCCACCTTTGAAGCTCCGGCATTCCGGTGACGGGAGTATGTCACCGGAGTACCTGGTTTCTCGGGAGAAGACAAAATGAGAGAGACGATTTTGGGTAATCGATGAATGAGGGATTTGGTTTGTAAATTAAGAAAATTTAATCCTCAAAATGTAAAAGAAAAAAATTAGGGATAATTACTGTTGCCCCCCTGTACTTTGATTTTATTACTAATAAAACCCTGTTCTTTACAAAATTACTATTGCCCCCCTTCCTTATAACGGTGTTAAGTAGCCGTTAAGTTTGAATATGTAATGTCCACTTTGTCCTTCATTAAAATTAAGAAATCAAAAGACGATACTACCCCATTTGTAAAAACCAGATTAAATGTCAATTTTACCCTAACTTCATTTATTTTGAATTAAAAAAATATTGGTTTTCCACCTTCACTAAACTTATTTATTTTGAATAAAAGAAATTGACAAAATTCAAATTCGATTTGGTTTCCCACCTTCTCCTCTAGCATACGTAGGGAAGGAAACCACAATTTTTTTTTTGGGGGGGGGGGGGGACTGGTGCTTTTTTAATATTGGAAACGAAACGTAACACATCCCCATGGGAGTTTAGACTTTTAACCGCTTTACTAACCCACCATTGACGAAACCACAAAATCTTGCCAGAGAAGGAATTAACAAAGTAGGTGATATTCAGTTTCCAAATTTGAGTTGAATTCTATCTTCCCTCCTCTTTGGTTTCTATTTTAATTTTATTCAATTATTATTTCTTTATTTTGATGATTTTTTTTTAGAGTAAAACAGATTATGATTATTTTTTTCTCTACAATTAATTAAGGGTATTACTGTAACTTGACAAAAGGGTAAATAAGTAAAGAGATAAGTAAAAGGGTATTTTGGAATTTTTAAAAAATATGGAGATGCCACATCATCAGTAAACTAACGGAACTTAACAGTAGGGGGGCATTAGTAATTATAGACAAAGTTAAAGGTTGGATTAGTAATTTTGCAAAATACAGGGGATACATTAGTAATAAAATCAAAGTATAGGGGGCAATAGTAATTATCCCAAAAAAATTTTTTTTTTAATATTTTTTTTTTTTTTTTTTTACTCAACCCTTCAAAAATATAAAAAAAAGGGAGAAAAAAAACACCGCCAGAGGCGGGGGGCGGTTGTCGCAAAAAAAATTCCCTTCCAAATTAATTTTTTTTTTTATTTTTTTTTTTTTGTGGGCCCCCCTTGTTTTTATGGTGACGGCTCGTACAAATAGAGAGGTGATCCGCACTCCTAGGCAGTGGGGTCAAGGCAGGCCAAGACAGACAGCCTAAATCAAATAGTCACCTCTAACTCAGCTCTGACGTGTCATCAACAGCTCCTTGCCATCCATAAAACTTTTATATTTTAATGAAAACAACGGCCATCTGTTCCAGGTGACTACCAACTAACTTTCTCTCTGAGTTATTGCATGCAAACGAACATTGAATGCACCTAAACACGTTTTTTTCCTTTCAAAATTGTAATTTTTTGATTTTTTTTATTTGCCAAAATTAATGGTGTTGATTGATTTGGTATTAATAACTCTAACTTTTTGTTGTTGGTTGTGATCTACCCTGTCGGCAAAGGCAAATCCAAACCAAACACGTTTTTACACTTCTGGTAAATGAGAATTCAATACAACTTTTCTAACCCTTCTTCTCTCCCACTGGTGTAAATTTCACTTTCTTAAAGGTGTGAAATAGACCAACAAAAAAGGGCAAAGCGAAAGGCACTCTTCAATGTGGTCCTTTATGTCTTGGTGGTCATTTATTTAAAACAAAAACAGCTAAGGATAATATCTTCTTCAGAGAGAGCCATCTGGTTTTTGAACATGTGGATCATGTGAACAAATGCACATTTTCATTCTCATGCAAAGGAGAAGATCAAAACATCACTTCTTCATATCTATATATAGACCTAATGCCTGGTTTGCATGATGAACTCATAAGCTGAAGAACCTAACTAGCAACTACTTGGTTATCATTTTCATTTCATTTCCAACACTCATATCATGGATCAAAGCAGCAATACCCATTCTCCTTCTCCTGCTCTGGAGTTTCTTTCTTCCTTACCCAAAGAAGAAGGGTGGACTGGCCTTCCACTCTATCAATATCAAGGTGCTTGGTGTCATGCTAAGGGGATTCAAGCAGCAATATCCTTCCAAAAGCATTTTCATGCATTGGACAGTGATGTTATATTAGTCACTACACCAAAATCAGGTACTACTTGGTTGAAGGCCTTGGCTTTCGCTATCCTTAACCGTCATCGATACACTGGTGCTACTCTTTGTGAGGACAAAAACCACCCTTTACTTACGGCTAACCCTCATGATCTTGTTCCTTTTTTCGAATTTAAGTTATATGCAGACAACCATCAGCTTCCTGATTTAGCAAATCTTCCTTCTCCGAGGCTATTCGCCACCCATATTCCTTATCCTTGGCTCCCAGAATCCATCAAGAACTCCAACTGCAAAATTATCTATCTTTGCAGGAATCCCAAAGACACCTTGGTTTCTTATTGGCACTTCACCAACAAGGCAAGACCTGAAAGTCTTGGCCAACTTTCGATGGAGAATGGTTTTGAGATGTTTTGCAAGGGAATAACAGGGTTTGGACCTTTTTGGGATCATGCTTTGGGTTATTGGGATGAAAGCTTTGAAAAGCCGCAAAAAGTGTTGTTTTTGAAGTATGAAGAGTTGAAGAAAAACATTACTTATCAGCTGAAGAGACTTGCGAGTTCATGGAATGCCCTTTCACCGTAGAAGAAGAGAGAAATGGTGTAATAGATGGGATATCAAAATTGTGTAGCTTCGAGCGTCTAAGAAGTCTCTGGAGGTAAATAAGTCATCAGCAAAATCCATCCTCGACTTTGAAAATCAGACTTTGTTCAGAAAAGGTGAGGTGGGTGATTGGGTGAATTATCTTACTACCCCAATGGTAGAGCAATTAGACAAACTCATGGAGGAGAAACTACATGGCTCTGGCTTAACTTTCAACATGTATGCTTGACTGGATAGACCGACCTTCCCTAGTATATTATGAGAATTGTGGAGGATATTTGGAGGTTGAGAGATGAGTTGACCCATCTTCGGGTGGTTCATCGGGTTCGTGTGACCAATCGGTGTGTTGATTATTTGACAAGCTTGATTTCGATTCCGGTGGAGATTCGGTTGGATACGAATAGTTTGCCTGACAAACTTCACAGAATGGTTTGTGAAGAAATGGAGGGTAGACGGTTCTTCCGTTATTAACTTTGTATTAGCTTAATGTTTTATTAATATAATATTCTCCCCTTGGTTAAAGAAAAAAACATGTATGCTAGACTTCAAAAACAATATGTTAAGCTTTTATTATTATTATTACAATTGTGTTGTTTTGAGAATAAAAGGGATTAATATTAATATGTGATGGTACGTATTATGGTCGATGTTATATATGGAATGCAAATCACCAAACATTCCTTTTATTATATATTTGGACCTACACATCACCATGCTCCTTTAACAATTGGATCCCCACATAGGACTTTTGTATTTATTAAGTGGGCCTAGCCCAGTAAGGTCTATCATCTACAGTTGTCATTTGATTTCAATTCCTCTTGCATTCAGGATTCCTTTTTGTTTTATTGAAGATGTCAAATGTCTCATTAATCATCATAGTTTGAATACTAGCTAAATCTTAATAGTGTAATTGAATGCTCAGAAAATTTCTATATGTTTTGAAAATTTTGTTGACAATTTTAATCAATTGTGTGATGCAAAAGTAAGGTGACTTGGGTTTGATACTTGCATTGTATTTCATATTTTCTCGTGCAGACAATGTTTCTGTTGATTTGTTAGCTAGAGGGGCCCGTTGTTTGGGTATGTCTAAAGTTTGGTGGATGCAGCCCCACGTGGGCTAGCAGATTTGTACAGTGTATCTGTTGGGAGGATATCCCCAGACTTATTTATTTGAATGAAATTTAATATGTTTGGCCAAAAAAAAAAAAAAAAGTTGATTTTCTCAAGTATTTAAAGATGAAAACTTTTTAAGGGGGAGAAATGTAATAGCCACTTTCCATATATAGGGTAATTATTTAATTTTTTTTCTCACGATATTATGTATGATTGTTTTATAATTTTTGAATGATTTTAATTAGGGATAATTACTCTTGCCCTCTTATATTTTGGTTTTATTACTACTTTATTCCCTGTACTCTTTAAATTACTAATCCAACCTTTGACTTTGTCTACAATTACTAATGCCCCTTGCCATTAAGTAGACCTATAAACGGATAGGATTCGGCTCAGACACCAGTATCCGAATCCAAATCCAAAATGTAAAGAAAGCATCCAAATTCGAATCCGGAATTTTATCGAATATCCGATAATAATCCAATAAACTATCCGATTATTGTTTGGTGATTGTCATTTTTTATTTATTTTGATTTCTGATTTCTAATTTTCGGTTACCGATTATCGGTTTCCAAATCCGATTATCAACCATTTTTTAGAAAGAAGTGTTTAATACTTTACTCTAACCAGAATTTCCAATTATCCAGTTACCGATTACCGGTTTCCGAATTTGATTATCATCCATTTTCAAAGAAAATACTTTACTTTGTCTGAATAATTTTTAATCCGGATATTATTTGATCCGATGATGAATTATCTAAATCTGGTTGTTTAGCGGACGGATACAGATATTTTTCAGTAAGAAAAATTTCGAATATGGATACCCTTAAACGAATTCGAATGTAAATTCGGAGGCGGACTTTCGGCTATCCATTTACAGGTCTACCATTAAGCTCCGTTAGTTTACTGATGATGTGGCATCTATATATATTCTCAAAATTCCAAAAATAACCCTAAAGTTATCTCTTTGCTTATTTATAATTTTATCAAGTTATATTATTATCTTTAATTAACAATGAAAAAAAAAATCTTAAATCAATTTTATTCTCTAAAAAGGCGGCTCAATGAAGCGAATGAGGAAAGGTTGGTGAGGAGGCCGCTCATCCGCCGATAGGGTGAGGAGCCAACCTTTTTTTTTCGAACATTATTCCGGCCAAGAGTTCACATTCGTGTGGCACTTGTACTATACTAATACTAATTAATTTTCGGAATAAAAGGAAAGATGTGATCTTTCTTCTCTAAAAAAAACCATCAAATAAAAGGAAAGATGTGATGGAATAAAATTCAAAATAAAAACTAAATGTGAGGAAATATCAAATTTAATTCAAAGTTGGAAATTGAAAATTGCTTAAGGGCCTATTTGGTTACTTGAGTATGAAGATTTTAAAAATCTAGAGATTTCATATCTATAGATTTCAAATCTACGGAGTCATGGTTCATAAAATTAAGTGTTTGGTTAGCCGAATCTTTGGAATGAAATCTATAGATTCATCATAAAAAAGATTTATGAAGTCATGGTTCAAATGTTTAATAGTTTTATAGTAGATATGAAATCTTTGGATTTCACCTTATACCCATAAATCTACAGATTCACGTTTTTAGTGTAAAAAGGTGAATCTTTAGATTTCATGAATCCAGAGATTCACACAACCAAACGGGTATAAATCTCTCATTTATGAATCCAGAGATTTGAAATTTCTGGATTCATGTAACCAAATAGGCCCTAATATATGCTAACGATTGTGCATGTTACCAAATTTCCTATCAATTAACATCTTATATGCTAACTTGTTTGTGAAACTTCCATTATTGTGATTGTAAAAAACTAAAGTCGAGCTTGAGAGTTTCAACAATCATAAGCATGTGTCCAGGGGCGGAGCCAGGACTGAACATTGGGGGGGGGGGCGAATGTATGTGGGCCAATGTGGGACCTGCTGTAGGTCCCATCTCAGAATATATTATTATATTTTAATGTGGAGTCGACATTAAAAATTAGGTAAATTAATAAAAAATTCGTGAGTGTGAGAGAGATAAAGGAATAATTTGAGGAAGAGAGAGTGAATACCTGATGTGGAGAAGATTTAGGAAAATTCCAAAGTTTGCTAACTACTTCAATATTTGGTGAGACGTGTGAGGAAAAAAAAGAGAAAAAATAGGAATAAAAGAAGAGATTCATGAGAGAATAAATAGAAATAAAAATTGGAGAGAATATATAAGGAGAAATTCATGGATCGTGAGTTAGTTTTTAATTAGAATTTAACCTTTTATTCCTTAAAACTAGGAATTTAATGATAACCATTAGATAAAGATTATAAATGACATTTGTACCCATCATCTTTATCTTAATTAATTTTTGGAGGGGGGCCAAATAGTGGTATTTCACAATTAAAAAGAGAGAAATAAGGGAAAAAACAAGGATATTTACAATTTCAAAAATCCGGGGGGGGGGCATGGCCCCCTCCGGTCCCAACGTGGCTCCGCCACTGCATGTGTCCCCATCAATCCCCGAATTAAATTCTCAAAAGGAAAAAAAGAAAAAGAAATAATAATAATAATAATTTCAATACAATGTTTTTATTAAAGATGAACTTTACTTGAAAATCCATGTGATTTATATTTTTTAATGCAATAGTAAGATCCTCATTAACAAGTATCATGCTGCAATAAAGATCATTGTTGTTGTTGTTGTTTTTATTTTTTTATTTTATTTTTATTTTTATGTAAATTCTAAGAATTATAACACACACATAAAGATTCATTTATTTTTTCCCAGATCATTGGTCTTGCTGTTTGAATGTAAATTCATATTGCAAAACAGTTTGTCTTCACCACGATGCACATTTTGATGGGAGTTACAGACAAAGAAGCAAAATCTCAAGAGGTGTTATAAATAATATTTATTATGGATGTCCATTACTCCAAAGAGATTGTACTTCTAATTGAAGATTTCAACTACCCCAGGATCAGGGGCGGAGCCAGGATTGAACATTGTGGGGGGCCGAATGTATGTGGGCCAATGTGGGACCCATTGTAGGTCCCATCTCAGAATATATTATTATATTTTAATGTGGATTCTACATTAAAAATTAGGTAAATTAATAGAAAATTCGTGAGTGTAAGAGAGAAATGAATAATTTGAGAAAGAGAGTGAATACCTGATGTGGAGAAGATTTAGGAAAATTCCAAAGTTTGCTAACTGCTTCAATATTTTGTGAGACGTGTGAGAAAAAAAAAAGGAGAAAAAATAGGAATAAAAGAGGAGATTCATGAGAGAATAAATAAAAATGAAAATAGGAGAGAATATATAAGGAGAAATTCATGGATCGTGAGTTAATTTTTAGTTAGTTTTTAATTAAAATTTAACCTTTTATTCCTTAAAACTAGGGATTTCACAATTATTAGATTAAGATTAGGAATGACATTTGTACCCATCATCTTTATCTTAAATTTTTATTTTTAATTTTTGGAAGGGGCCAAAGAGTGGTATTTCACATTTAAAGATAGAGAAATAAGGGGAAAAACAACGATATTCACAATTTCAAAAATTCCGGGGGGGCCATGGCCCCTTCCGGTCCCAACGTGGCTCCGCCACTGCCCAGGATGCAATATTGGTGAAGATCACAACCATCTCATTACACAATGTTGGAAGTCAATATTTCCATTCTATACACCTTCTATCTTGGGTGGCAATCTATCATTCCATATTAAGATTATCTTATTGTGTATGAGAATCATATATTGTATTTCTTTGTAGACTCTGATATTACCATATCAGAGAAGATGTCAGTTCCAATATAAATATGTAATGACTAACTCAATAGAAGTGCTGAACTGATATTGTCTTTCTTCTTTGTATTCTATATTTTCTCTGTATTTTATAACACATTATCAGCACAATTCCGCTCAAAATAATTATGAACGACTCCGCTCAAAATAGTAGACTATGTACTTCCTCGCGCGTTTTTGTGAACAATGGAGTTTACCTTCTCCATCTTGAAATGTAAGTGCATCGTGATAGAAAGGTATGTATTTTATTGAATATAAGAATCAAATTATATTAGGTTACTTTAACAATTGTGGTTTGTCATTAACCAATCTAAAAATAACGGTTTTATTTATTGTACATAGTGTTTGTTAGTCTTGCACCACAAATATTGTTAAATGCACCTGAAGTTTTAATATTTGAAACTGTAAATGAATACAGTTCTACAAATGCACATGAAATTGCAAGATTTGAAACTGTAAATGAGTACAATTCTGCAAATGCACTTGAAGTTGCAAGATTTGACACTGCAAGATTTGAAATTGTAAATAAATACAGTTTTGTAGTTTTTAAAATTAATTCTCTATTGAAATTCTGTAGAGAAAATATTATTGATGAAGATTTGCCAGCAAATTTTCAAGCTTAAAATCTGTTGTTACAATAACAATATTGTAAAAGAAGTTTTAAAAAAATACTCTGAATGATATCATGCCTATTTGTGGCTGAGTAAAATAATGGACTATTAATGAAAAGTCATGAAGCTCGTTTTATTAGTTCTGATCCATTCCTTGAAGTAAATGCAACAATTCATGATATGCTTGAAAGAAGACAAAATTATAATTATGGTCATGACTATGGAAGACAACGAGGTAAAAGCCGGAATAATTATCGTTATTATGATGGAAATAAATAAGAGAATAATAAGGATTCTCAATATAACTCTTCAAGGAGTGAAGACAATATTTGTTATCGGTGTGGTATGAAAGCCATTAGACATGTATCTGTTGTACTCCACAATATTTAATTAAGCTTTGTCAAGCCTTAATTAAAGAAATAAAAATAATGTGGAGATAAATTGTATTTTTTAAAATCATGATACTTGAGCAATTTTTGCCTATAAAAGGGATGATTTTGATGGCCTCACAGATACTACACATCTAGATGCTGCAAACTCCTTTAAAGATAATAATTGAAGATTTGATTATGTTATTGAAGTTCAAATAAAAATAAAATTGATATTATGTTACTTTGTAATGCTTTTACCTTCAAATCTCATCTCATATGTTAGTTTATCTTAAATTTAATATTTTTCATTTCTAATTTATTTTTATTGATTTCTATATATCTTTTGATGTATTTTGTTTCATTTTGATAAAGAATGTAAATATTCTCTTATATGCTATGACGCATATTATACTGAAGAAAAAAAATATACATATATTTCCCTTATTTGATGATGCAAAAGTCAATGTTCATATAATAATCAGTAGTAAAACATTGATTGGAAGCTCTGGAAGAGCTCATCTATTATTATCTCGGAGATAAAATTGACTATAAATAATTTATTATTTTGTAGTAAGTCTCAAAGAAACTTGTTAAGTTTCGAAGTTATTTGCCAAAATGATTATCAGATTGAGACTAAAAATAATGATAAAAGTGAGTATCTATACGTTACTACAAAAGTGTTAGATATTTTCTCCTAATTTGTACTACATGAATATTCGCATGATTGAAACACATGCTTGGGTAAATCAAGTGAACATTGATTCTGATAGTTTTATTATTTGACATGACCGGTTGGACCATCCCGGATCAAGTATGATGCAAAAAATTATTGAAAATTCATTTGTCATCCATTGAAGAACCAGAAGATTGTTCAATTAAGTGAATTTTCTTGTACTACTTGTTCTCAAGGAAAATCTATTATTAGATATTTACCAGTTAAAGTTGAGATTGAACATTCTACGTTTTTAAAACGTATAGAGGGTGAAATATATGGGCTCATTCACCAATCATGTGAACCATTCAGATAATATATGATTTTAGTAGATGCATCTATAAAGTGGTCATATGTATGTTCATTATGAATTCACAATTTGGTGTTTGCGAGATTGTTTGTTCAAATCATGAGATTAAGAGCATAATTTATGGATTATAAGATAAAGATAGTTTGTCTTGATAATGCTGGTGAATTTACATCTCAGGCTTTATGATTATTGTATAACAACTGAAATCACAGTTGAATAGCCTGTTGCTCATGTTTATATCCAAAATGGTTTGGTAAAATTATTTATTTAAATGTCTTCAATTAATAGCTAAACCATTATTTATGAGAACAAAGCATTATTTGTACGCATTAGGCCAAAAGGTTGTCATAAATTCTCCCTATTACAATTGGTTTATGGTCAGAAGCAAAATATTTATCATCTTAAAATTTTTTGAATGTGCGGCTTATGTTCTAATGTCCACCACAGCGCACAAAGATGAGTTCCCAAATAAAGTTGGGAATATATGTTGATATGAATCTCCTTATATAATTCAATATATTGCCAATAATAGGAGATTTATTTAATTAATTAGTTTTTCCAACATGAGGGGGAGAGAATAAACAGTTGGAAAAAGAGATTGATTGTATGCATTATCATTATCTCATTAGATCCTCACACTGAGCACTGTGAACTTGAAGTTCAAAGATAATGCAATAAATATTATGAATCAACTGCCAGATTTGCTGACTGCTAAGATTTACTAAATCTCATATTCCAGCTGTAAATGCTCCAATTAGAATTGAAGTCCTAGCAGGACAATCTATCAGTGCAAATGAAATTAAACCACGTTTAAAACGTAAAAGATCAATCGGTTTCAAGGATAACATCCTAGAAAAGGAAATGAGCAAATGATCAAGATGGTCATTGATTACATGGAAACATGTTCTTTTGTGGTGGATGCAATCACCTTCAGATATTTTATTAATGGCACAGTATATGAAAATTTGGACATGCGTTTATTGGATATTATTACAGCCTATTTATATGGCTCACTCGAGTGTGAAATATATATGAAAATTCCTGAAGGATTCAAAATGCCTGAAGCACATAAAAAATTCCTAGGAAGTTTGTTCAATAAGGCTTCAGAGATGATCATGGCATATATAATATAACTTCTTTAGTGGATATTTACTTAATGAAGAGTATAAAAATGATCAAATTTATTATTGTGCTTTAATTAAATGATATGGATCTAACTTTGTTATAATAAGTGTATATATTGATATCATCGAAACTCCTGGAGAGTTTCCAAAAGCATTAGATTATTTGAAGAAAGTTAAAATGAAAATCTTAAAAGACAATGTTTTGTCTTGACTTGTAAATTGAGCATTTGACGAATGAAATATTCGTTTATCAATCAATTTATATAGATAATAGTTTGAAGCCATTTTTCATAGAAAAAGTACATCCATTGAGTACCCCAATGGTTGTGAGATTGCTCAATATAAAGAAAGATTCATTTCGACCCCAAGAAAACAGTGGAGAATTTCTTGGTCATGAAATACCATATTTAGTGCAATTGTGGCATTAACATATTTTGCTAATATATAAGACCAGATATAACATTTTCTATAAGTGTATTAACAAGATTTATCTTTTTTCCAATACAAAGACACTGAAATGTTATAAAACATATATTTCAGTATATTCAAGAAATTATTGACATGATATTATTTTATGAATGTTGACATCAACTTACTTGTTATGCATTTTTATCTGATCTATATAAAACTAGATCTCAGACAGGCTATTTATTCACAAGTGAATGTTAGCTATTTTATATTTGATTAAGATCAATGATACAACACATTCAAGAAGCATGCGGTCTTCTACTAGAAGAAGGAGTTTCAATAATATTATATGAAGATAATGCTGCATGCATAGCTCAATTGAAGAAATGATATATCAAAGGAGATAAAAACAAAAAATATTTCACCAAAATTCTTTTTCATTCATGGTCTTCAATGAAATGGTGAAGTCAATGTTCAATAAACTTGTTCAAGTGATAATTTGACAGATTTATCTACTGAGAAGTTGCATACTTCAAATCTTGAGAAGCTGGTATATGATATTGGAATATATGTACTTAAAAATACTCAATGATGTTATCATTCGGGGGAGTAGAATACGTGCTGCACTCTTTTTCCCTTAACCAAGGTTTTGTCCCACTGGGTTTTCCTGGTAAGGTTTTTAATGAGGCAGCTACCAATATGTATTATTTAGATATGTATACTCTTTTTCCTTCATTAAGATTTTTTCCCACAGGGTTTTTCTTAGTAAGGTTTTAACGATGTACATTATCTATTGATGGACATCCAAGGGGGAGTGTTATAAATAATATTTATTATGGATGTCCATTACCCCAAAGAGATTGTACTTCCAATTAAAGATCTCAACTACCTCAGGATGCAATATTGGTGAAGATCACAACCATCTCATTACACAGTGTTGACAGTCAATATTCACATTCTATGCACTTTCTATCTTGAGTGGCAATCTATCCTTCCATATCAAGATTTTCTTATTGTGTATGAGAATTATATATTGTATTTCTTTGTAGACTCTAATAATATCATATCAGAGAAGATGTCAGTTCCATTATAAATATGTAATGACTAACTCAATAGAAGTGCTGAACTGATCTTGTCTTTCTTCTTTGTATTCTATATTTTCTCTTTATTTTATAACAAGAGGTAATTTATTCAAACTTTCTTGATATGGGTCTTCATCACATTTTAAATGGAGGCGACTGGTACTCTTTCAAATTCAAAATTGATTCTAAAATATAAGAGTTTAAAAATATAATTGTCATTCAATATAGTTTCTATAAATGAGGATAATGCCATCTTTTTTACTTCTGAATTTTAATGAATGGAAAAATAAACATTACATATTCAATGTTAAAATCCACTTAACACCGTTAGAAGTGACAGGGACAATAGTAATATCATAAAGAAGAAGGTTTGATTAGTAATAAAACTAAATATAGGGGGGCAATAATAATTATCTCTTCTAATTAACTTTGGGTGAGCAATGAAGTTAATATAGTGGTTAAATATACCATTGCAGGGTTGCATAGTTGGTAACAGGGAACGAAAGTTCGCTGGATATCGCCGGTTCGCTGCCCAGCGAACCTGGGGATATGGCAAAATTTCGCCGGAATATCTTTGAAAGTTCTCCTGAAATTAGATAAAATTCGAAGTTCAAACCAACCCTCCTCTGGCAGAAATCCTTTGATCGCTAAACTAGCTAAAGTACTTTGGTCTGTCGTCTGTGCTTTAATCCACCAAAACCCACATCACAAAAGCTCCTTTTAGTAATTAGTTTGGTCTATGCGCTTCTTTTTCTTCACATTTACTTGTTCTGTGTTTCAGGTTGAAGCAGATCGGAGGTTGAAGATGACATCTCTGTTTCCTTTTTCTTCTTCTTCTTTTTTTTTTTTCACACAAAGAGGGTTAGGCAGTTAGGCTTCAGTTATGGCAGAACTTGAAAACCCTTGTTGTTTCGTTGGAAACAGCAAGGGTTGACGGTGATGAGCCATATTGCAGAAATTTTGGCTGATTTTTTGCTGGTTCGCCGGAAAATCGATGACTTTCCCGCGATTTCTGGCGACTTGTGGAAAAGTTCGTTTTGCCCCCTGGTTTCGGTTCGCTAGGGGGTGATATGTTCTTCCATGGTTGGTAAGACCACCAACTCTTAGTGAAGAGGTTGTGGATTCGATTATGACTTGATGGTATATTATGTAATATCCCCATCCCAAAATATTAAAATAAAATTGCCTATTTCAAATATATATGTATATAGAAGAGGTGGAGGAATGTGGCTACCGATTTGTAGTTTGATATATGGTCTTCAATAAACAAAAATTATAGGTCACACTAAAAATGAGGAAGATCATTTAAACAAAACAAAGGTGAGATCCCCCATTCACTAGCCTTGCAGTGATTCGTCTATGGCAAGTAAGTGAACTTTGGCAAAAGTTAATAGCTTCACTATCCCTCCCATTTCAAATTTAAACACCACAATTCAAAAACATCTTAGATTGAGTTACAAAGGGTAGGTAGACCATGGACGATAAATGGAGAAAAAAAGGAAAGTTAACAAAAAGTCTTGAAAAAGCTGACAGGTTATTCAAATGGCAAAGATTGTTACACCCAAAGTTCCTTGATGTTACTACTCTTACTATTTTCTCAAATCCTAACCCAGATAGTTCGAACCACGAGTGCTCTGATATGGAAATCCCTCCCTCAGTTACTAAAAGATTAATTGTGATGCTACTTTAGTAAAAAAAAAGAAAATAATAATAATAATAAAAATAAAAATAAAAATCCAAAAGAAGAGCTAAATTTTAATTCTCCAAGGTTATAGTAGGAGAAAAGTTAGAGGATTTATCATTGCTGAGTTTTTTGGCTTGACACTTCAAGTTGAGATTCTAACAATAAGAAAGGCTTTCTTTAGTATGCAAAAAATGCATGCTTTATGCCAAAAATTTCATATGTAAATATGTTCATTAGTATAAATCTAATCGACTAAATTAACATTCTCATAATGTAAATTGAGCCTAATGGTATGGAGATATAACCTAAGCCCAAAAAACAAGCATTACTATAAGGAATTAGAAATTGTTCCTAGATTTTTATAAAATTTAGACCTGTAAGCATTTTTTGTATTTCTACAAGCTTATAGACAAATGTCTGGTCAATAGGCTGAAATCAAATTCAAATTATCTTATCAGTCCATTTTAGAGTGATTCTATTCCAAAAAGATCAATTGTAGAAATATTTATGTGGCTTATGAAATTCTCCACTAAATGAAGCACTCTAAGGCAAGACCTGGCTACATGGCTCTAAAAATTGACTTTAGTAAGGCTTATAATAAGACTGAATGAGCTTTTTTAAGAACAACCTCCAAAATTTTGGCTTTAATGGTGTGTGGGCTAACTGGATTATGCAATATATAACAACTATTAGTTACTACATTAAAGTTAATCGCACCATAATTGGCCAAGTTAGGAGAGGCCTCAAGTAGGGCTCTCCATTGAGCCCCTACCTCTTCATCTTATGCCGATAGGCTCTTTCTGCTAGACCTTGTACTTAGAAGGCATTATGCAAAATTTTGGTATTAAAACCAATAGAGCAGATCCAAAATTTCACACTCATTGTTTGATGATGATTATATGATTTTTTTTTTTTTGCCAAAGCTTGCATTCAAGAAACCAATCACATTGTGAGTATCTTGTATGAATATAAATCTTCAATTGGCAAGAGGTAAATTTGTCCAAATCTAGCATTTTATTTAGTCCATCCACCATGGCCAAATCAAGACCAGACCTTGTTTCTCTTTCTAGATTTAAAGAGGTCATTAATCATGGAAAGTATCTTTGCCTATGAATTGAGTTTGGCAGATCCAAGAAAGTTATCTTCACTAACATTGTAGAAACAGTGCAATCCAAACTCACAAATTAAAAGAAGATTTCCTCTCAGCTTCTAGAAAAGAGATTCTTCTTAAATCTATCATCATCGTAGCCCCATCGTATGCAATGTTCCACATTCCAAAAGGAAATTTGATGAACTAACCAGCCTTATGAGGAGATTTTGGCAGAATAATAATCGGGTAGGGATATTGGTTGGGCAAGTTGGACAAAGTTGTGTCAAAGCAAATCCCTCGGAGGACTAAGTTTCAACGACCTTCCTTCCCAAATTTTTGCCCTTTTTGGCAAAACAAGGTTGGAGAATCTTGCAAAATAGCAATATTGCTCTTTAGGTAAAAGTGTTCAAAGGGATATACTTCCCAAATGATTCTTTGCTTAATGCTCAACCAAAGAGCTCAAGTTCTTGGGCTTGGAAGATCATTTTGAACAGGAGAGATCTTCTCTTATCTGGGTTTAGCATAGGATTGGCAATGGAAATGATACTAATATTTATTGATGCTAAGATTCTTTCCCTTTTGGGTAAGATCCCACATGTTCTTAATACTACTTTAATTGACAAGGATTCAAATCTCATCCTTCCCACAAAAAAACAATGGGACAAGGCTTTATTAAAAATTTCTTTCATTATTGTCTTGTACATTTATAACATCTTAAAAATTCCTCTATCCATCTCAATTCTTAATGATAACTAGTACTGGCTTCCAACAAAAAAATGGACAATTCTCCATCAAGTTAGCTTGCTTCTCTACGTTCATTCAAATACGATTGCATAATGCTTATTAATTCGCGGTGGAAAGAATTATGAATTTGAATAACATTCCTAGAATAAAGCTTTTTGTTTGGAGATGTGCTGCTAATGCAATTGTTGTAACTCAACAACTTCCTTGTCTCTAACCCCTTGTGTCCTATGTGTAAAAAGGCTGAGGAAACAGTGGTGTCATATCCCCCACTTAACTAACCCAATGGTTAGTAAAGATTTGAGACTTGGTAGAATTAGTGTTGTCGTGATATGGGCCCTAAGGTAAAAGCTTATCCTAAGTCAATCCAACTACATAATAACTTAGCATTATATGAGTTTTTATGAGGATAAAGTAGTATCAATAAGGAACCCTAACAAGTTTGAATGACAGACCATGGACGCAAGACCTACTTAAAAAAGGGAATTGAACCATGAAACAATAGGAGATGGGAAGTAGATCATATTGGGACCCAGAGAAGCCACATGGCTAATAACAAGACTAGCCGGTTGATAGCACTTTACAAACTCGGCCGATAGTAATAATTGCATGTTAAACTAGGAAAATACCCCCATGCCCCTATTATACCCCCTAATAAGAGAAAATAGGCATTTCATTTCGTATTAGAACATAATAGAACTTAATAGGCCACTGAATTGGGAGGTTAAAGGCTGTTGGATTACCAGGAAAATAGTGAGAAAGGAAAATCTTACTCTCCTATATCTTCAACTGTTCTTTTTGTTAAGTTTGGGTAAGAATAGACCTATTAATGGGACCATTGATGCTAGAGAACAGGGGGACTATGGATTTTTAGATCTAATAGTTGATGCATGTTTACAGTACTTAGAATGACATAATGATATAATTGAATTGTCACTATGATAGGGATTGGATTTTAGTTGGTTTTAAACCCAAGAAGGAAGATTTGGAACCCTAGGTAAAAGGATGAATTAAACACCCATTCAAAGGGGGAAATATACCAAAAGTATGTTGTTAGAGTAGGGAACCTTCGTTGGAAACTCACTGGAATTGGGTAAGAAAAGCCCCAATTTGGATTGGGATTTCTGTCAACAACATAGGCGGTTGATACAATTGGTCGATGTTGTAACAACCAGGTTGTTTCTAGTATTGACTGGGTATGCTGAAAGGCAGGAATTGGGGAAAATTTTGAGTAGATGACTTGCCCCAAATGACCACTAACTTGTACACACTGTAAATAGGGAAATTGGCTATAGATAGAATTTACCAACCTATACATAAAACATCATTTGGATAGGCTCAATCATCAAAACAAGGTGAGGGGAATTTAGATTAGGTTTAACTATGCATCCGATTCATTGACATTGAATTATGTGAACTGTTGCATGACTATTTGATGTGAATACAATAGGGCATGCATTATTGGGGTGCATTCATATTGATGATTGTGTTATGGCATATATTGCATTATATTATTATACTTGTTTATTATTCTTATGCTAATGGATATAGAGATGGCAAGTGAGGTTGGGAACTTGCGTCCTAAATGATATATGAGGAGTGGTGCCTAAAACTATTGCCTCCAACTGCTCACGCTTCATTGCATATGCATATAACCATGTAGTTGCATTTGGTTAGGATCAAACCCTAAGGTGCAACCACCCTATCAATAGGGGTATTGAGGTCGAACAACCCATGGTATAGACTTGTAGTACTAGTGGGTGTCCAAAAGGCGGTAGGAAGACCATAAGTGGACATTGAGTTCACTAGTATACCATTGATGTCATGCCAAAAGAGCAAGTGCTTGAGGTGGTGGCATAGGTTTGTTGGGGGTTTAAATCCAAGATAGTTGGTGCTTGAGTACTATGCTTCTATAATAATGGAGGATACCGGCCAAGTAGAGGGTGTTTGAGGGTGCTATTGCTTAACCATGGTATGCACTCTGCGTAGAAGACCTTGAATTTGGGTCAGGCAAGTCTCTGACACGTACCAGTCCTATACTAATGGTCTTGCATTTTCTTTTCCATGAATAACTATAATGAGTAGATGGCGAGGATGATAAAGAATGGTGAGATGATGAGGGAATGAGATGATATGAGAAGAGATGTGATACATGTAGACTGAGAGACCCTTGATCCTAGTCGTAGTGTGAAGCATGGCCTCTACCCTAAACCTTTGGTCATACATTTACTTTTTAGTGGATTGAGTATGGCCCTTCCACAAAGGACTGCTATATTGTTTTAAAGCATGATACAATAGTTAAGGACTTGCATTATAATCCATGCATATAGTGATCATGCATCAATCATGCATAATGGATGTGATTGTTTTACCCTCACAAGTTTAGTAGAACTCATCCCTCATGAGATGTTTTCTTGTAGATGATGCTACAAAGCTCAAGATAGTCCCAGTGTTGGAGATGTTTCAACCTGAGGCGGGACTTGTAGAATCTAAGGAACCCTTTGTGTCTTTACTTGACGCATTACGTTGCTACTACACATGTTCCTACTTTCACATATATCATAAGAGTGAGCATATTCGTTTATGCAGTTTGACATTTGCAATCAACAAGGAAACATAACTTTGTTGAACAAATTCACAACTCAGTTGAGAAAAAGTGTTTGCTGATGGGGTCTAGAAACAACTACAAACCATAGTGGCCATGGGGATGTAGATCACATGATCTGATGAGTGGTTCGTTTCCACTCAATGTTTTGTAGGGTTGTTTTTCTTAACTGCAACAATGGAGGCATAAACTTTTAGTTGCTGCTACGGGATAAGACCATCAAAGTCTATTTGGGTTTTTTGTCCATATTTTCCCTGTCTCTAGCTCATAATCCAGACTAAGCTGCTTCTCTAGTAGTTGAAGACAAATTTACTTTGCTTTATAACTTCAACTCTATTATTTTTATCATTTATCTGATTCTAGGAAAGGAGATGCTTACCTTCTAGTAAGGGGACACTGACTTTAAGGCTTTCTAAGTCATCATGAGGTTCATCTTCTTTTAGGTAGTCTAATTTTATACTGAACAAGAAGTTTCTCTCCTAGTTTTCTTCTTAACAAGATCCTTTTTCTTTTCTTTGTCTAGAAAAAAATGAAGGTGGCCTTATCCAATAGAAAATGCAAAACTTTGAAGGCCAGCTTTGAGTAGAGGTGTAAATGGATAACCGAAATCCGCTTCCAAATTTGTATCCACATCCGTTTAGGTGTATCCGAATCCATCCGATTACTAATAGGATGTGGATATGGTATACCCCTTTCTTGCCAATTATTATTCGTTCGATAAAATTATCCGATTAAGTTATTTATTTAGATTTATTATTCTTATTTTTATAAAATTTTTATCTGTGGTATGTGATTATTTTTCTAGATTTTCTACTAAAATAGCTATTAGAGTCGCTAAATGCTTAAATTTCAAACATAGCCCTCACAAATAAAAGGGTAAAGATGTAAACAGGTAGTTAAAAACTTGTATTCAATCTGAATTCATGTCCATTTAGAAGAATCTACTTAAGAAATAAATATCCAATTATCATCCGAATCAGACTGAATCCGTCCGAAAACTGATAGGATATTATCCGAATACCGATAGGATATTATCCGAATCTGTCCGAATCTGTCCGAATATAATAGGACGGATATGATATTACTACTATCCAATCCGAATCCGATCTGTTTGCACCCCTAGCTTTGAGGGCATAGTTTTGTTTATACTTTTTCAATTCAGTTTTATAATATATATTCAACAATGGGTCACAAATTTTAAAGTGAATTGGTGAAACTCAATGCAGCCAAAATCTCCTTTACTTCGAAAACCATTTGGGTCCCAAAATATTGGTTTTTTTTTTTTTTTTTTGAGTTTTAGATTTCAATTCACTCTTTAAAATTTGAATTTAAGGGCCTGTTTGGTTACATGAATCCAAAGATTTCAAATCTCTAGATTCATGAATTTGAGAATTATACCTGTTTGGTTGTAAAAATCTCTAGATTCATGAAATCTAGAGATTCACCTTTTTAGACTCAAAACGTGAATCTGTAGATTTATGAGTAAGGGGTGAAATCCAGAGATTTCAAAAAAGCTATATATTTTCACATTTACAAAAATCACATTGATCAAATAATTTTTTAGGATGAATATACAAATTTCATTCCACAACCAAACATTTAATTTTATAAATTATAACTCCATAGATTTGAAATCTATAGATTTGAAATCTCCAAACTCATGTAACCAAACAGGCCCTAAGACACTTTTTGAATTTTAAGTTTTGGCTTCACTTTTGCCATTTAAACTGTACCCGTATTATCCTATCTAATGTATGCCAAATCACCCCATCCTTATCTCTCAGTTTATATATGGAATGTATGGGTGTAATAACTCTAATTATAGCAATAAATTAACTATAATATTCTACCAAAAAAACAAAGATTAAGTATAATATTATGCTATAATTAGGCCTGTACAGTGATGCAGCATTCACTGGACATGATTAATTAGATTTACTTTGAACTATTATATAAGGCCATTTATGCTGTCTAATCTAAACCATAAATTTTATAAAACTAGCTCTTCTTCATTGTTTTCATTTGCCTCTCATGTTGTGGGTTAAAGAGTTTGTTTGATCTAAAACAATATTTAGCTCCACATATTCCTGTTTTGTTTATTCATAGGGTGAAGAAGAGTTGTTATCGTTTTCCTTTCATGGCCAACACTCACATCATCAACCAAAGTAGTTCTACTGATGATTCTGCTACCATGGAACTTCTTTCTACCTTGCCTGAAGAGAAAGGATGGACCGGCGTACCCCTTTATCGATATCACGGCACTTGGTGTCACGCTACGGGGATACAAGCAGCAATATCCTTCCAAAACCACTTCCAAGCATTTGAAAGTGATGTTATTCTAGTCACCACACCAAAATCAGGTACTACTTGGTTAAAGGCCTTGGCTTTCGCTACTCTTAATCGCCATCGATACGCTAGTTCTACTCTTTCTGATGGTCAAAGCCACCCTTTGCTGACGGCGAACCCTCATGATCTTGTTCCATTTTTTGAATTTAAGTTGTACACAGACAACCACAAGCTTCCTGATTTAGAAATTATTCCTTCTCCAAGGCTTTTTGCCACCCATATTCCTTACCCATGGCTTCCAAACTCTATCAAGGACTCCAACTGCAAAATTGTCTATCTATGTAGGAATCCCAGAGACACCTTAGTATCTTATTGGCACTTCACCAACAAAGCAAGATCTGAAAGTCTTGGTCCACTTTCTCTAGAGAAAGGTTTCGAGATGTTTTGCAATGGAATTACAGGGTTTGGACCTTTTTGGGATCATGCCTTGGGTTACTGGAATGAAAACTTAGAAAGACCACAAAAGGTGTTATTTTTGAAGTACGAAGAATTGAAGAAAGACATCACTTATCAATTAAAAAGACTTGCAGAGTTCATGGGATGCCCTTTTACTGTGGAAGAAGAGAGAGATGGTGTTATAGATGAGATATCAAGACTGTGTAGCTTCGAATGTCTAAAAAGTTTGGAGGTGAATAAGTCATCAACAAAAGCTATTTCCTTCTTTGAAAATCAGACTTTGTTTAGGAAAGGTGAAGTGGGTGATTGGGTGAATTATCTCACTACCCCAATGGTGGAGCAGTTAGACAAACTCATGGAAGAAAAGCTATGTGGTTCTGGCTTAACTTTTGATATGTATTCATAACTCCAAAATAAATCTATTAAGCTCTACTAGTATTATTATTCATGTAATGTAGATCATCGCAGCACTCCATTCTCAACCAAAGAAAAAAAAAATGCAATTGAATCATTATAAAGGAATTTTGTACCAATTAGACCTTTTTAGTCTACCCTCGTAATTAAGGTCTTCTGTTGTTGTCATTTTATATCCTACTAAAAACTGTGCTTAAATAAATCGGGTTCCCAAAAAATACTATTGACTTGGCCTTGTTAAACTTGGCAAAAGTGAGACAATTTTTAATTTCTTTTGCTACAATAAATGTGTAAATTGTTCAAAAATTTTGAGAAATGTGAGGAAAAAAATAAATAAAAGGACATAAAAAAAATTACATGTACTTTAAGTAATAATATATTTTGGGTTTTTACGAGTAATTTAAACAAGAGGTGAGAGTATGGTTTGATTTACCTAAGAATTAAATTCCTAATGTTGGGTATGTACGAGTACACTAGATGTGGCTCTTGAGTTTTTTTTTTTCTGCTTTGATAGGGTCTTGAATGGTGTGATTGAGATGAAAACATTTATTAGTTTGGTGATCTTAATAAATTATTTCTTTTTTTCTTTTTTTCTTTTCTTTTTTTTTTATTATTTTTTTTTTAGGGGAAGGGAGGGGAAAACTATATCATACTGCACCTTGCTCCTAAAGAAATTAGAACTCTTAACTTTATACTATGAGCTGTTGAGCCAACCCTTTGGGGTTGGAGTTGAATTCCTTGTAAAATTCTTGTCCCAATTGATTTTCTATCAATTTCTATAGTTAGATTATACTAGTAGAGATCTTCAAGTGAGTTTTAAGTCCCTAGTTTCATCAAATTTGTCTACTTTTCATCTGAAGTCTTGTGATGTTGTGTCTTGGCTTCTCCCACTAGGCACAATAACATTAATATTGACTGTATAGCACAGACAAGAAGTAATAAAATCCAAAATTTCGCATTTAAAGAAACATTAAGAACAAATTCATCGGAGACACAAAGGTCACATCAAGATTAAAGGATGGAAATTACGATTTCTCAGCTTAGAAAAAAAGACAATTCTTATACAATCTTCTGCATCAGCCATGCCAGTTCATTGTATGTCATACTTTGAACTTCGCAAAGCTATTTTATAGGATCTGGAAAGGAATCCCAAACCCAGAATTGTAAGATCATTTGCAAGTCCAAGCGAATTGGTGGTTCTAATCTCAAAAATCTTTACGGGGAACCTTGCTCTTCTAACTCAGAAGGCATGTAGCTCCTCACTCCCTCTCGGTCTCTTTGGGGATCAACTCTGCAGCATTCAAACATGGAATAAGGTGCAGCAACATCTATGGAGGTTTACTGAGAATATTAACAATTCAAATACAAAATACCATTTAGAACCTTTGAAAAGTTGACTGCTGGGGTTCACTGTCTATCTTCATCTTAATATTCTATGAGAAATATGGATAACCTTAATAGATAGTGTGCATGGCTGAGCATAAAAAAGTCCATAGAAAATTCACTAAGTTATTTGCATCTCAACTTAATCCGGATGCTACTCAAACACTCACCATGAAACATCTATTGAAATCAAACAAATCTGTTGGGAAACCCCTCAGGATAATTGGATCAAGATAAATGTTGATGGATCAAGCTTTTGTGATAATCTGGAGATTAGAAGAACTGGCTTTGGTGGTATAGCAAGGGATCATTACGGACAAATGGTATCCTGCTTCATGGAGAGGTGTGGTCAACACAGCTTTTTGATAGCTGAAGCACTAGCAATCCTAAGAGCTATAATCTTGAGAACCACCTCAGCCTTTCTATAATTTTGATTGGAAGTTATAATATATATAGACATTATCAATCTCCTTATCCATAGAAATAGGAAGCCAACTTGGTAGATTTAAATACATTATCAATGACATGCAACACTTGGCCTCAACTTAGGACAATCTAATTTTCAAACAGCCAACTCGGAATATTTAAGCACATTATCAATGACATACAACACCTGGCCTCAGCTTAGGACAATCTAATTTTCAAACATACTCTGGTTGAGGCAAACATTGCAGATCATCTTGCCTCTGATGCTGCCATAAAGGAGGAACGCGTATTTTGTAATAACCCCCCAAAATCAATTGTAGGCCTATATTAGTTTACAATTTAGACTTCAAATTTCCAAAGGATTTAAATTCAAATATACTTCTATTTCATAAGAAAAAAGAAATCCGTCCACTATCATTATCACATCCCCACTAACTAAGAAGTGGGCTAGCTCCAAAGTATTTCAAAACCCCGCTTTGTTTAAAAAAAAAAAAAAAGCAAAAAGAGATATTAAAAATAGACCGAATTACTATACATGATTTAAGTTGTTAATATGAGAAACAAGTAGGGGTGCAAGTTTGGCCCAACTGACGCTAACCTGCCCTGAGCCCGAATAGGGCCTGAGCTCAAGATCCCGCTCAAGGCCAAAATATTTTGACCATGAATCAGGGCTACGGGCGGGCCGAGGATTACTATTTAGCCCGCTCAACGCATCCCAACTAGACCCTCATTTTTAGCCTTGACTTGACCCTGATTTTGTCCCTAATTTTGTCCCTGATCTTGACCTTAATTTTGGCTTTAATTGTGATAACCCCCATGATCCTAACCCAAAATCCGAGTTGCAGGTCTGGGAACTCGACCATCTAGTAGGAAGAAACTGTGGGCTATCCAAATTTAAGCCCTAATTTGACCCCATAACTCATGGACCTAGGTTAAGAAGATGGCGCTACAAGCCTACACCTACCTTATTGGGAACTAGAAGAAGATCTAGTCAGAATCCATCCATGGATTGGGTAGGTGGATATCCATCTCAAAGGAGACAGAGTTGAGAGATGCCATTGATCCAAGTATGAGCTTGTTGCATAATCCCTAGGCATGTACTAGTTTTTGGGATTAGCTAAGAGGGTAAACCACCCAAGTACATCTAAATACTAGGGGGTGGTCACTTAGGGTAGTCGATTGACCGAGCAACCGCCACCCTAGGTAGTTGATTGGATTTATACGTGTAGTTTTGTCTCTTTTGCATTTGGCACCCTATTTAAAGCCTTCTAAACCCTATTTTTGCTTTATTTTATTGCAAAGGTAGATGTGGACTCTTGTAAGGTCAAAGAGCGTATGTTGGTGAAGGGAAGACCTATTCTTGTAGAGATTCTCACGGATTTTCATTGAATAATGGATCTTAGAAGTAAGTGGAATAAACTAACTCTCCTTCTCTCCATTATTCTATTATTTGAAACTAGTTATTCTCGCGAAACCTCTACTAGAAGAGGATTCGATATGAGAAAATATTTATTCATCATTAATCCCAATCAAGTCATACCAGGAGATTAGATCTTATATCTATTTTAATGGCAAATACTTTCGAAGAGGTTATTAAGGTTTAGATATGAATTTTGATTAGATATCTTCATTTTCAAAATTGGGGACGTTTTTATAGTGATTCAGGGACGTAATCTAAGCCTAGGATCATCTCAAAGCCTATCTAGAGTGGGAGATCAAATGTTGGATTTTCGAACCTGAAAATTGTTTGTGTGACTAGGCGGTTGCTTTAGGCAGTTGGTGGCCAACCCCAAGCGACCGACCCTGCTCAGAGGCTGTTTCGATGTTGGATTCGGTATTTTTGATTCCTAGGCATGAACCCAACTATATGGACATGATCATAGGACTTATTGGGATCTACTAGAGTGTTAGGTTGTGTGGAATTAAGTCATTTATTAGATTTTTTTTGTGTGTGGCACTTCCATTTTTCAGGTTTTATCCATTATGACAGGTAAGGAAACAACTACATTTGTGAAATACCCCATAATCCTAACTAGTAGGTGCAAGAACCCGGAGTGTGGGCAGAAGGCAATTGTGGGCCATCCAAATCGAGACCATTGGATTGAAACTTGAACCAATGGAGCTGGATGAAGTTGAAGATGAAATTTGAGAGTTGTTGAAGTTTGGAAGAAGATCTTACTCGAACACTAACGGATATGGAAGGTGGATCATAAGTTCAATGGTGGTATGTTTGGAAGGCCCAAAGATCAAGTAAGACCTCCCCCAGTGTGGTTTAAGTGTTGGAGAAGAGGCAAGGGAAGAACCACTGCTAAAACTGCTACTAGAGCAATTCCAGGGGGCAAGGTTAGTTGGGGTGTGGGTCTCTGGGGGCGACCCATCCTGACGACCCCTACCTATTGCCCGCGAGTAAAAAGGGTAGGGGATTTCATTGTTTTAATTCCCATTTTTTGATTTCTTCACCCTAAAACATGTTATTTAACGTCAGAGAACTCGTGGCAAAGAGGGAGAACATTGTGGATGTCACATCCATCCAGCCGGTACCCTATCTGGCATACCCAAGTGTGTGATCCACAGTCCACAAGATCTAGTATCGAGAAAATCAACCTCCCACATTCACAATAATATAATCAAGAACAAGACTAAATCAAGGTTAACAATATTATTTAAATGAATCAAGGTAAAGTAACGAGATAATCATCAGAGTGCGGAAATGATACCAATAGATATATAAAATCAAACTGTAGAGTGAGGCGGAATCTCACTCCACGATTACAGCGGAATGTAGATCGAAAGTCAAAAAAGATTACAACTAGTTCTAAAGACAAGAAAGAAAGATATAATCTAACTAAGCTAAGAGTCTATTCTACTTTATAAAGAATGTCTTCATAAACATAGACTTCATCAATCATGCTCAGACGCTCCCACTCCACAGTAGGGCTAATCTTAGTAACAAGTAAGACTCCTCGAGGAATCCTCAGCGTAATCTTCATAGTTGCCAACACCTTGCGTGTAGTACGCTTCTTCAGTTTGCGCTTCCTCATATTGACCTTCATAGTCATCAATGCCTGCAGAATAATCTAACAAAAGATATTGTACGAAAGAAGTGAGTTTCAAAAGAAACCCAGTAAGGCAAGTTATTCCATAGCAACACAAATAACATGATAGCATAAGTAAAGCATATTGTGATATGATATGAGATAGATAAATGCAGGTATGAGCCTAACTCTATGTATGCTGGTCTCTATAGGCAGACATGCTTTAAGTCATAGCACCATACTTCTTTGGGTAGGTCTCAAATCACTCTCCCTAAACCAATCTCCATTGGTAATTGGGTCATGCATCCCTCATGGACATTCCTTGTTTAGGGGATTAGGTCACTTCTCTCACACATCACCATTGGTCTAAGTATTGGCGCATGTCAGAGTAAAGCCTAGCCCAATGCAAGTCTTCTACTTAGTCATATCAACTCAGGTCCCCCCCCCCTCCCCCCCCCCCTCCTCCCTTCCCCCCCCCGCCCCCCCGGCCCCCCCCCGCCCCCCCCCCACCACCCCCCCAGTCCGCGCGGGGGGGGCGCGCGCCCCCCCCCCCCCGCGCCCGGGCCCGGCCCCCCCGCCGCCCCCCCCCCACCTCCCCCCCCCCCCCCCCCCCCCCCCCCCCCCCCCCCGCAGCGCGGCCCCCCTCCCCCCCCCCCCCCCCCGCCCGGCCCCCCTTTGGGAACCCCGGGGGGCGCCCCGCGCCCCAGGGGCAGAGGGGCGGGGGCCCCCCCCCCCCCCACACCCGGGCACCCAAACAAGGGGATAATAAAAATGGGAAACGGTTACCCCCCCCCCCCCCATACTAAATATCATGAATAAGATAAGACTAAATAAATCGAGTGCGGAAGGCAATAACATTAAAGCATAATCATAAGGGTGAGAGAAGGTATGACAACCACTCTCTCAGAACAGCGGAAAAGAAGTGTGATAACGTCAAATACATGTCTAAGTGTCAAAAGGTAAACTCAAAGATAAGTTAGTTACAAGACCAATGGTTCCACAAATACACCAGGGGAATGGGGCACTATGCTAGGGTTTCTTCTATACTAATAGTAGTCTCCTCAACAGTACGGATGAAGTAAACCCAGCGCTGCCGCTCCCGCACAACTGTGGGGCTAACCCTGGTGCGAATAATAATCTTCCTCGGCTCCAATATACGAATCCTCACCGACGCCACTACCCGGAGGGTAGTATGTGGAATCATAGTCCGCCTCATAGGAGGTGCCATCGTAATCTTCGGTACCTGGAATGTAATCTAAAACATTTGCACAAAAGGAATGAGTTCGAAGAACTCAGCAAGGAAGTTATTCCATAATTAGAAATCATACACATTCGTAACATATAATAATGCAATGTGATATGGAACATATGATGCAGATATGAGCCTAACTCTATGAATGCTGGTCTCTAAGGTAGACATGCTTTAAGTCATAGCACCGTACTTCTCTGGGTCGTCAGTCACTCTCCCATTTCCATATCTTGGGAATACCCGGGGAAGATCGGTAAAGTCATCAAAAACCATGGTAAGGGGAATCGGTCACCGCTCTCTCACATCACCATTTGGTCAAGTACTGGCGCATGTCACAGTAAAGCCTAGCCCAATGCAAGTCATCTACTCAGTCGGTCAAGTCAGATTCAGATACGTCCATTCCTTGCCCCCGGCGATCCTTTCCGGTATCCTTCACACTAGAGTCAGCAAAATCCCGGATTTCGGACTCATCAACCCTATTGGTCATCCACATATAGTAAACGGGAAGCTCTCACGTCCTCTCACGGATTGGTTACCGGTCTTGAGCGCCCGTGAGCCCAAGTCTATCCATATGCAACTCTACCAATAAATGGCCCCTTTCAGGTATCCGTAGCATGGTTTATGTCCCCTACCGGATTGGCTACCGGCCTAGAGCGCCCATCCAACCATACACTACCACGGGTTGTTCGGTCTCAATGCCCTTCCGATTCGGGTCTGACACGACAAGGATGAACCTAGCCACACCACTAGAGACTCCTATGTATGTCATCCAATAACTCGGGAGAGTGTCGATAGGCACCATCGGAGAATATCCCATACTATTCCCTCCGATGCCCAAGGACAGAAGTGTCAGTAGGACACCCTCCAATCCCAAGTCATACGTAAGCAATCACACATCAGATCTCATCATTTCTCATGCATCCAATGCATATTCATAATAGTACTCAAATCATGATATTGAAACGAATCATTATAAACATAAGCAAATCAAAATGATAGAGTAACACAACAATTGTATAAAGATTTAAATATTACTGTTCCAACACATATGTATCAGTATCATAATGATTGAAAGAATTTAGGGACTTCATTCTTTGAATAAAGCATAGTTCAATATTTGATGACTTATATGTTTATGGATATAACCATCCTTACCTTGGATGAGTTGATGATGAATTGAGAATACCAAGAATAGTCCAATAGAAGTGTTAAGGCCCTAAACAAACATCAATAATAAGTTAGAAAAGAAGTCGGGAAGATCGGATGTCATTCGAGTCAAAATCGACCAAGGTTGCTGTGTCAAGAACAACTTTGGTCGATGGTTTTGGTCGATGGTATCGACCAAAATGATCGACCAAAATAGTCCTCGGGCAGAATAGTGGATTTTGGGGATTTTGGTCCGAAATGAGTCTTCCGGTGTTCGGATCAATCTGGAACTTGGAGGCATACTTAACAACAGTAGTAGGACACTATAAATCAAGGAATTAACCCAATCCAATGGTCTAATTAAAAAGCCCCAATTTGAGCTATCAAGTTCAAGTGATAAACATCATGGCATGAGTTGGAATTGATTGCATTGATGAGGAATAGCATGCAATAGCTAGAGGAACTAATAGAAATTCGATTGGAATCATATGGCAATGTTAAACATGAACATAATACACTTTATAGCTCAGTTTGATATCAAATGGTATGATGTTAATAGGTAAAGCATGGAATACATATGCTAGGCATGAGATATAAGCATTAGCATCAATGAATGGCTAAGGGAATCATGGATTGAGCATGAGTAGGCACTTGGAGTGGTGGTTGCAAGGTTGCAACACCATTCCAAATGTCCCATCAGCAAGATGACAATAGAAAGGAGTAGAAAATGGTAGGGTAGAGAGTGGAATGAAGAGTCTTACCTTAGTGTAGAAGATGAATGCAAGAATCAATGATAAACTAAGTGTCTTTGATGAGATACCCTTCACACTAACCAAGGAGCTGCTTTGGGAAGCTCTCCCCACGTTCCCAGTGAGAAAAATGATTGTAAAAGGCTCAAGGCTCGAGGTCATATTAAATAGAAAAGGAATATTCCATGGAATCATTAACTTGGCAGACTGGGACATTTTGGTCGATGCTTTTGGTCGATGGTATCGACCAAAATGATCGACCAAGATGATTTCAGCAGAAAACTCAGGTTTAGAATAGCAACTTCAAGTAGGGATTTGAAAGGCTATACAAGGTCAAATTGAGTGAGGTTTTCTTACACAATTCAATCAAGAAGTCTAGTTTCAGGGAATACCTTCGGATTGTGCATAGGAGGTCATTTGGTACATCAACCATATTAATCTTCTCCGATGCGCAGATTTTCCTTAAACACTGACAATGCATTTAAGCAAGGGGTATCATTGTCAATGTCCATGGGCTCGGTCTCCGAATCATGATCATCAATTAGGATGGTCCATAGATCTCTTCTTCCTCCGCTTCGGGTCCTCGGACCTGAATACAACAGTGGATCCGGGTCAGGGTCAAGGTTAGAATAGGGCTGGATATTACATTCTCCCCCCCCTTAAAAGAATTTTGTCCTCGAAATTGAAAGCGTACCTGTGCTTCCAAAAAGATGAGGAAACTTCTCCTTCATGTCTTCTTCTTTCTCCCATGAAGCTTCTTCAGGGGTATGGTTTTTCCATCGGATCTTCACCAGAGGGATGGTGCGATTCCGCAACTGCTTGTCCTTTCTATCTAGGATCTCGGCTGGTCCTTCATCATAAGAAAGATCGGCACTAAGTCCTTCGGGTGCTTGCTGTAGTATGTGTTCCGGGTTTTCTAGGTATTTCCGAAGCATTGAAACATGGAACACATTGTGAACTCCAGCAAGTGACGGAGGCAAGGCCAAGCGGTATGCTACCGGTCCAACCCTTTCCAGAATCTCAAAAGGTCCAATGAAGCGGGGACTAAGCTTTCCTTTCACATTGAATCTTGTCACCCCTTTCATAGGTGATACTTTAAGGAAGACTTTCTCTCCAATTGGAAATTCTAAGTCGATTCTTCTCTTGTCGGCATACGACTTCTGTCTAGATTGAGCAGACTTAATCCTTTCCCGAATCATGTCAACCATATCACTGGTAGCTTCAATCATCTCTGGACCTAAGACTTTTCTTTCACCAGTCTCAGTCCAATACAAGGGTGTTCTACAAGTGTTACCATACAAAGCCTTAAACGGAGCCATGCCTATTGTTGCTTGATAACTGTTGTTATAGGCAAACTCGACTAAGGCTAGGTGTTCATCCCAATTTCCACCCATGTCAACCACACAGGACCTAAGCATGTCTTCAAGAATGTGAATTGTCCGCTCAGATTGTCCATCAGACTGTGGGTGATGAGCTGTACTCAGATTCAATTGGGTTCCCAAGGCTTTCTGCAATCCATTCCAAAACCTTGAGGTGAACCTAGGATCACGGTCCGAAACGATACTCACTGGTACTCCGTGTAGACGAACTACATTGTCCACATAAAGTCTAGCTAGCTTATCCAAAGAGTAGGTGATCTTCATAGGAATGAAATGGGCTGATTTAGTCAACCTATCAACAATCACCCACACAAGTGTCATTTCCCTTACTCGTCCGCGGCAAGCTAGTGACAAAGTCCATTGAGATATCTTCCCACTTCCAACTAGGAATAGGAAGGGGCTGAAGTAATCCAGATGGGGGTTGGCGAACAGCTTTCACACGTTGGCAAGTTCCACACTTGGCAACAAAGTCTTCGACATCTGCTTTCAAACCAATCCACCAAAAATGTTCCCTTAAGTCCTTGTACATTTTGGTACTTCCAGGGTGTACTGTAAAGATGGACTGGTGTGCTTCTTTCAATATTTCTTTCTTGATTTCATCAACAGCGGGCACACAGAGTCTACCTCTAAACAATAATGTACCATCCGTAGATGTACTAAAAGCAGGGTCCATTTCTGAATTCGAGGCAATCTTATCAATCTTCTCTTTCAACTCCTGATCAGAACTTTGCAAGGCAACAATTCTATCTCTAAGGGAGGATCTTGCAGTCATGGCATAGAGAATACAATCCGAACCCTTAGGGATCACTTCCAAACCAAATCTTTCCATTGAGGACAACAAAGGCCGACTCAAAGCATTTAAATCCAACTCTTTTCTTTGACTCTTTCTACTAAGAGCATCCGCCACTACATTTGCTTTACCCGGGTGGTACTGGATGTCACAATCATAGTCAGAGACCAACTCCAACCATCTTCTCTGTCTCATATTCAACTCCTTCTGGGTGAAGAAGTATTTCAAACTTTTATGATCCGTGAAGATGGCGATCTTCTCACCGTATAGATAGTGTCTCCAAATTTTCAAAGCAAATACAATAGCTGCAAGCTCTAAGTCATGAGTGGGGTAGTTCCGCTCATAATCCTTTAGTTGTCGAGAGGCATAAGCCACTACCTTTCCATGTTGCATCAACACGCAGCCCAAACCGATTTTAGAAGCATCAGTGTAGACCGTCAATCCACCGGAACTATCAGGTATAGTCAGAACCGGCGCGCATGTCAATCTAACTTTCAGCTCTTCGAAGTTCTTCTCACAAGAATCGGTCCAGACAAACTTCTCCTCTTTTCTAGTTAGCTTAGTCATAGGGGCAGCCAACCTAGAAAAGTTTTCAATGAATCTCCGGTAGTATCCTGCTAATCCAAGAAAACTTCTTATCTCGGTCACAGTCTTCGGTCTTTCCCAATCAGTAACAGTTTGGACTTTCTCTGGGTCAACATGAATACCCTCGGCTGAAACAACATGGCCAAGAAACACTACACTTGAGAGCCAGAAGTCACACTTGCTAAATTTAGCATAGAGTTTCTTTTCTCTCAACCTTTGCAACGTGCAGTTCAGGTGCTCCGCATGCTCTTCCTCATTCTTTGAGTAAATCAAGATGTCATCAATGAAGACGATTACAAATTTATCGAGTACATCGTGAAATACTCGGTTCATGAGATCCATGAACACGGCGGGGGCATTAGTCAAGCCGAAAGGCATCACTTTAAATTCATAATGTCCGTACCTTGTTCTGAACGCTGTCTTAAGGATGTCACTTGACTTCACCTTCAGCTGGTGATATCCCGATCTCAAATCAATCTTTGAAAAGACAGCAGCACCTTTCAACTGATCAAAAAGGTCATCAATCCGAGGCAGAGGATATCTGTTCTTGATTGTCACCTTGTTCAATTCCCGGTAGTCAATGCACGACGCATACTACCATCTTTCTTCTTTACAAACAAGACCGGAGCTCCCCAAGGCGACACACTTGGCTGCACGAAACCTCTCTCTAAGAGTTCATTTAATTGAGTTTGCAACTCTTCGAGTTCGGTAGGTGCCATTCTGTAAGGGGCCTTGGATACAGGAGCCGCCTCCAGAATTAAGTCTATAGAAAACTCAACTTCCCTATCAGAGGCAAACCCGACAAGTCATCCGGAAAAACATCAGGGAATTCACTAACAACTCTGACTTCTTCAAGTCTCTTCTTCTCTCTGACCTTACTTCCAGACGAAGCATTTCCCAAAAAGGCATGGACTTGCATTAGAGTGGACAAGGTCTTTTTGCTAAATCTTCCCTTCTCTCCTTGAAATTCGAAAACTGAATTCTCTTCTACACGGAACTGAATCTTCTTTGAGGAACATAAGATCACGGCATTGTAGAAGGTCAACCAGTCGATTCCCAAGATTACATCAAAATCTCTCATGTCAAATAATACAAGGTTTGCCTTCAGATTCCTTCCACAAATCAAAATAGAACAATCTTCTAACACTTTATCTAGTTTAACAAAGAGATCCAACAGGGGTACAAATAGACAAATGACTAGATAAACATCGAGGTGTCAAGTTAGTCCTCAAGGCAAAAGTAGATGATATGAATGAATGTGATGCACCCGTATCAAATAATACAAATGCGGGAAGAGAAGCTACTAACAGAGTACCTGTTACAACATCGTGGCAGGGGTCTTGCTCGGTACCGGATATACTAAACACTCGCGGAGGGAGGGGCGAAGTAGCAGCAGGAGTACTCTTCACTACAGGAGCTTGAGATTGCACAGACTTGTTGGGGCAAGAACGAGCATAATGGCCTGCTTGCTTGCAGAGGAAGCAAGTAGTATCTTTCGGTCCAATAGGGGCTGCAGCAGGGGGAGGTCTCTGATAAGCTGGTCTAGGATTCACCATCCCGTGCCTAGGAGGATAAGTAGCTCCCTGAGGTCTGGCTCCACTGGACTGACCATGATAGCTCACAGGAAGGGAATTAGGATTCTGACCAACATGTCTCGGCTGAAAGGCGGGTGCAGGATAAGGAGTAGGTCTAGCAAAACGCCGATCAGTGCGGTCCACAAATCCGTAAGATCTAGGCTGCCGGGGTTTCGAACTCGAGCATTTTCCTTTTCATTCTCTTCAAGCTTCTTCGAGTTTTGAACCACCCGAGCATATCCTTCAAGAGGCAAGACAGTGAGGTATGCCTTAATAGAAGGTCGCAAACCCTTGAAAAACTTTTTCGCCTTGGCTTCTTCAGACTTAATAGACTCGGGGGCGAAGAAGAAAAGTTCTTCAAATTTCTGCTGATACTCAAGCACAGACAAAGTACCTTGTACTAAGGCCATGAACTCGGCCTCCTTTGCGTCCTTACACAGCTTCCGGAAAGTAGTTCTTGCAAAAAGCTTCCTTAAACTTCTCCCGTAACGACACCACCATTCAAGGTCTCAAGGATAGGCCTAGTGGAAGCCCACCATGCATCGCCTTCTTGCTGAAGCTTCGCTCGGCAAACAACACTTTCCGAGCATCGAACATTGCAAATGTCTCAAGGCCTTCTCCAACTCACGAAGCCACTTGTTCGGAAAGAGGGTGTCCTTTGTTACACCAAAGAAGGAAGGTACTTGCAACTTTAGGAAACTTTCCATCAAACGGGTGTGGGGTGTCCCGGTGAATCTTTCCATAAGAGGGGCTGCGGCTCCAGAAGTTCCAATTCCGGCACGGTTCTCATTGCGAAGGGTAGCAAAACCAGTCATCATTTGATTAAATTGGGCAGCCTGCTGTTGCATCATGTTGGTCATGACGCTGGCGATATCTCTAAAGCTTCCGATATCGGGGGCACCAGGAATGCCATTCGTGGTGTGGCTATCGTCCTGTGTCTGCTGATCAGAGCCCCCAGCAGGGGTTTCTTCGTTTCCGTTGCTTCCGGATCCGACGAAACGATTTCTAAGTAAGACCATTCTGCAAGGATCAAAGATAAGGATACCAAAATTTCAAATTTGACAAAGACAACTTGGCCAACGAATAGGATAACCAAATCATGGTTAGAATTATCAATATAACAATAAAATAAATCAGCATTGATCAAAATCCAAAGGAAATGAGTCCAAGAATCAAAAACTCCCAAAATAACCCAATGCAGAAAAATGAAGGATTTTGGTCGATGCTTTTGGTCGATGGTATCGACCAAAATAAATTCTGCGCGAAAAATCAGATTTAAAGGGCCCACTTCTCATTTCATTTTCATTTCTCACTCAACCATTTCGAGTTTAGCTCAGGAGAAAGCGATTTTCTAGGGTTTTCAAGAGTGCTAGGACTTGATTCAAGGCTTCAATCATTCTTGATAATCTCACTTGATCATCTACACAAGTAAGTTCTCTTTCTTTTTCTCTTTTCTTATAAACTTCGTTCACCATTGTTGTGTTCTTCAATAAAACTGAGTAATACTTGCAGCTAATGGTTAGAATCATACATATACATGATTAGAAACATGTTTTCATAACTTTTCAAATAAGATTAAGTTCCAAACACAAGATTGCATCCATTTTGGTTACCAAAACACTATTCATTTCACAAAAACTCAACTTTACAAGCACTAGTCTCATTTTCAACCCAAAAGGAATTTTGACATGAAACAAATTTCTACAACACTGATCTACTAGGGGTAAAGTGTTCCCACTCTCCATTCGGTCAAATTCCAATTTTTCAAAAATCACAAATGCAAGCCAAAAGAGTGATTTTTCTCTCTCTTACTTGCTGAATTTTCACTTTGAATATGCCAAAAAGATGGATTTTCACCAAATAAAGTATTCTAGCATGCTTGTGTAGGTCTTATGCATATGTTAGAATGATCAAACCAAAATTTCACCAAAAATCGAATTTTCTGAAAATTTACGAAAATGCCCTTCATCTAACAATCATACACTAAGACTAATCCAAATGAGTTTCTTTCCTTGTTTCAACAGATACACCATGCCTAGAAGAGGGAGACGAGTGGACAGGGGTAGAGGACTTGTTCCCCGGGCTGAGGTCATAGACGAGGAGCATTTCACTACTCCTATGGCGGAGTTTCTATACGAGCATTATTTCCATGATATACCGATCGAGCACGGACGATTGGTGGATGTGGATGATTTAGAGGTATTTCGCATCCGAGAGAGATTAGAGGCTATGGATTGGCTTCACTTATACACTACGGCACAGCCAGTCTACCCAGCTCTTATCAGATACTTCTATAGTAATCTGACTTACCGTATAGAGGATGATCCGAGGGATGGTTCTAGGATTGTCATAGATTCCATGGTCGGAGGTAGAGAGATCAGTTTCACCACGAGGACACTGGCTCGCATCTTAGATGTACCGATCGTACGAGATTCCCGTTGGTGGATTCCTGCTGGTACAGATATCACAGAGGTGCTTCTTCCTTATGAGGTATACGAGGTGTGCATGACTCTATGGGATGACATTGACTGTTATGTGCCCCGGTGTGGTACCGCGATGCGTCCTTCAGCTAGAGTTATCGCTCGCATCGTCGGGCGAAACATCCTTCCGAAGGCAGGGCATCATAGCAAAGTGTCGGCGATGGAGGCACTGATCATTTATAGTATGTATACTGGAGTACAAATCGATTTAGCATACATCATGCAAAATGTCATGATTGATCGGATCGAGTTTCCTGGGGATAGGAACTTGGCTTTCGGTCGACTCTTGACTCGTATCTTTGAGTACTTTGGTGTGGACTTGGAGCATACACCCACGATTCAGGGTCGAGATTTAGGTGAGCCCATTTGTGCATGGTTGATCAGGAAGATGGGGCTCCAGGATGCAGTCAGATCAGAGGATGAGGATGATATCGATGATGCATCAGGAGATGACGACTCAGAGGATGATAGTACTGATGATGATGACGGTGGTAACGATGATGAGCATAGTGAGGGTGATGATCAGGGTCATGATGATGCTCCGAGGCATGAGGAGGTCCCCGCTCCACGACTTACTGAGGTCGGAGGCCCATCACACACGACTTCTGAGGCTCCAGATGTGGCTTCCCATCAGTCGTCGATTTACTCTATTCTTGAGAGGATCGAGGCTCGGCAGGAGAGGATGGAGTTACACATGTGCACCCTCAGTGAGAGGTTTGCACGACTGGAAGAGGAGTTCAGATCTAGGAGGGATCAGACAGATCGCAGGAGTCGTTCACCTACATAGACATCACTAGGAATTTTCTTTTATGTCATTATGGATGTATTTCTCTTTTTCAGACTTGTAAAAATTTCCCTATGAAATCAATGAAGTGAAGTTGTTTTGTCTATATTATTATGTCTTATTCATGAGTCAAGTTATGTTTCCATATTTTGGTTTCTAGTCCAGGTTATCTATTATTCACTTCTAGGAGCACTTGAGTCACTTTCGGATCTGTGACTCGGAATGTTCCGTCACCGTTTCTGTGGTCGGGGTTCCACTTGATCTTGGGCTCTGATACCAATCTGTCACATCCACCCAGCCGGTACCCCATTTGGAATACCCGGGATGTGATCCACAGTCCAAGGATCAATGATCTGAGGTCCATGCCTCCCACATACACGGTAACACAATCATGAACAATAATAATCAATGGTAAAAACAATTAATACTAAATATCATGAATAAGATAAGACTAAATAAATCAGAGTGCGGAAGGCAATAACATTAAAGCATAATCATAAGGGTGAGAGAAGGTATGACAACCACTCTCTCAGAACAGCGGAAAAGAAGTGTGATAACGTCAAATACATGTCTAAGTGTCAAAAGGTAAACTCAAAGATAAGTTAGTTACAAGACCAATGGTTCCACAAATACACCAGGGGAATGGGGCACTATGCTAGGGTTTCTTCTATACTAATAGTAGTCTCCTCAACAGTACGGATGAAGTAAACCCAGCGCTGCCGCTCCCGCACAACTGTGGGGCTAACCCTGGTGCGAATAATAATCCTCCTCGGCTCCAATATACGAATCCTCACCGACGCCACTACCCGGAGGGTAGTATGTGGAATCATAGTCCGCCTCATAGGAGGTGCCATCGTAATCTTCGGTACCTGGAATGTAATCTAAAACATTTGCACAAAAGGAATGAGTTCGAAGAAATCAGCAAGGAAGTTATTCCATAATTAGAAATCATACACATTCAGAACATATAATAATGCAATGTGATATGGAACATATGATTCAGATATGAGCCTAACTCTATGAATGCTGGTCTCTAAGGTAAACATGCTTTAAGTCATAGCACCGTACTTCTCGGGTCGTCAGTCACTCTCCCATTTCCATATCTTGGGAATGCCCGGGAAGATCGGTAAAGTCATCAAAAACCATGGTAAGGGGAATCGGTCACCGCTCTCTCACATCACCATTTGGTCAAGTATCGGCGCATGTCACAAAGAAAGCCTAGCCCAATGCAAGTCATCTACTCAATCGGTCAAGTCAGATTCAGATACGTCCATTCCTTGCCCCCGGCGATCCTTTCCGGTATCCTTCACTCTAGAGTCAGCGAAATCCCGGATTTCGGACTCATCAACCCTATTGGTCATCCACATATAGTAAACGGGAAGCTCTCACGTCCTCTCACGGATTGGTTACCGGTCTTGAGCGCCCGTGAGCCCAAGTCTATCCATATGCAACTCTACCAATAAATGGCCCCTTTCGGGTATCCGTAGCATGGTTTATGTCCCCTACCGGATTGGCTACCGGCCTAGAGCGCCCATCCAACCATACACTACCACGGGTTGTTCGGTCTCAATGCCCTTCCGATTCGGGTCTGACACGACAAGGATGAACCTAGCCACACCACTAGACACTCCTATGTATGTCATCCAATAACTCGGGAGAGTGTCGATAGGCACCATCGGAGAATATCCCATACTATTCCCTCCGATGCCCAAGGACGGAAGTGTCGTAGGACACCCTCCAATCCCAAGTCATACGTAAGCAAGCACACATCAGATCTCATCATTTCTCATGCATCCAATGCATATTCATAATAGTACTCAAATCATGATATTGAAACGAATCATTATAAACATAAGCAAATCAAAATGATAGAGTAACACAACAATTGTATAAAGATTTAAATATTACTGTTCCAACACATGTATCAGTATCATAATGATTGAAAGAATTTAGGGACTTCATTCTTTGAATAAAGCATAGTTCAATATTTGATGACTTATATGTTTATGGATATAACCATCCTTACCTTGGATGAGTTGATGATGAATTGAGAATACCAAGAATAGTCCAATAGAAGTGTTAAGGCCCTAAACAAACATCAATAATAAGTTAGAAAAGAAGTCGGGAAGATCGGATGTCATTCGAGTCAAAATCGACCAAGGTTGTTGTCAAAGCAACAACTTTGGTCGATGGTTTTGGTCGATGGTATCGACCAAAATGATCGACCAAAATAGTCCTCGGGCAGAATAGTGGATTTTGGGGATTTTGGTCCGAAATGAGTCTTCCAGTGTTCGGATCAATCTGGAACTTGGAGGCATACTTAACAACAGTAGTAGGACACTATAAATCAAGGAATTAACCCAATCCAATGGTCTAATTAAAAAGCCCCAATTTGAGCTATCAAGTTCAAGTGATAAACATCATGGCATGAGTTGGAATTGATTGCATTGATGAGGAATAGCATGCAATAGCTAGAGGAACTAATAGAAATTCGATTGGAATCATATGGCAATGTTAAACATGAACATAATACACTTTATAGCTCAGTTTGATATCAAATGGTATGATGTTAATAGGTAAAGCATGGAATACATATGCTAGGCATGAGATATAAGCATTAGCATCAATGAATGGCTAAGGGAATCATGGATTGAGCATGAGTAGGCACTTGGAGTGGTGGTCGCAAGGTTGCAACACCATTCCAAATGTCCCATCAGCAAGATGACAATAGAAAGGAGTAGAAAATGGTAGGGTAGAGAGTGGAATGAAGAGTCTTACCTTAGTGTAGAAGATGAATGCAAGAATCAATGATAAACTAAGTGTTTTGGATGAGATACCCTTCACACTAACCAAGGAGCTGCTTTGGGAAGCTCTCCCCACGTTCCCAGGTGAGAAAAATGATTGCAAAAGGCTCAAGGCTCGAGGTCATATTAAATAGAAAAGGAATATTCCATGGAATCATTAACTTGGCAGACTGGGACATTTTGGTCGATGCTTTTGGTCAATGGTATCGACCAAAATGATCGACCAAGATGATTTCAGCAGAAAACTCAGGTTTAGAACAGCAACTTCAAGTAGGGATTTGAAAGGCTATACAAGGTGAAATTGAGTGAGGTTTTCTTACACAATTCAATCAAGAAGTCTAGTTTCAGGGAATACCTTAGGATTGTGCACAGGAGGTCATTTGGTACATCAACCATATTAATCTTCTCCGATGCGCAGATTTTCCTTAAACACTGACAATGCATTTAAGCAAGGGGTATCATTGTCAATGTCCATGGGCTCGGTCTCCGAATCATGATCATCAATCAGGATGGTCCATAGATCTCTTCTTCCACCGCTTCGGGTCCTCGGACCTGAATACCCCCCCGGCCCCCCCCCGCCCTAAGTGTGGTTGTGTTTACCCCCCCCCCCCCCCCGCCCCCCCCCCCCCCCCCCCCCCCCCCCCCCCCCCCCCCCCCGCCCCCCCCCCGCCCCCCCCCCCCCCCCCCCCCCTCCCATCTTATAAAAATATCCCACCCCCCCCCCCCCCCCCCCCCCCCCCCGCCTCCCCCCCCCACCCACCCCCACAACACACCGCCCCCAACTTTAACCCCCCCCCCCCCCCCCCCACCCCCCCCACCCCCAAAATAACAAACCCCCCCCCCCCCCCCCAAACCTCCCCTAAACCCCCCCACCATAATTCCCCCCCCTTCTCCCCCCCAATATCTCATCAAATAGAAGAGTATAATAAGACAAGATCAAATGAATAAGCAACATACATGAATAAGTATTCATACATGATCAAGTACATAAATTAAATAAGGAAATAAGATTTTACTTTACTTACAGCATTCATATCATAATAGAAACTAACATAACAGTAGCAAATCTAAGTAGTTCCCAAATTAGAAACTAAATCTATACAATCTATGTTAATATGGTAACAACTTTCCTTACCTTAAATAGATTCGAATATATTCCGGACGGACAAGAGGATGAATCCAATGTTAGCAAATAAACCCTAGAATAACATCATACAGTCATTAAGAAGTAGTCCTAAAAGAATGAGCATCAATCGAATCGAAACGGACGAAGAAATCCAATTCTGTCATTGCGCGTTGATTGGCTGGGTTGATTGATTCAGTCGACCTAGTCAATCTGCCCAAGAGTAAATCTGAATCCAAAAATAATATTTTCATCCGAAACCTATTCTATACAATTCGGAATGCTACGAAACTTGGAGAGAATGTCTAACACACTAGTCTAAGACTAAAAAGCATATTTTAGACATCAAACAACGATTAAAACCATTACTTACTAATTTGAAATCATACTTTCTATTTTGGTAAAAATCATGATTTTCATTGGAAACATGCTATGAATGAAAGAGATGAACTAGAGATGATGAGATCTCATTCTAGTACATGAATACAGTAAATCAGAGGTATGAATAATCATGGAGAGGCATCTATAATGCTAGAATAAATCAAAATAAGAATATGATCATAGTTTAAGAAGAAATCATAAAAATCATATTGAGAATGAATAAGATGATCATGGCATAAGAGAATGAAAAGAGATTGTAAAAGATATGACTACAAGGTTGCAGCATCTTCATCGTAATCTCAGTTCAAAGAAGAGAGTGATCATAGAAAGAATGAATCAATAACAGAATAGATTGAATACTAACCTTTGATTGAAGAACAAGAGAGAGAACTAGCAAGTTTGCAAGATTAGGTCTTCTTCAACACTTTTGGAGGCTTGGAGATGAGTTCCCTTCGTTCTCTAAGTGTTTTGGAGGCTAGGGATACTAAAATCACGAAATCATGAGGTATATATAGCAAAATATCCTAAACAGCAGATTGCTAGAGTTCAACATCTTTGGGTCGATTGGCTGGGTAGACTGGCCCAGTCGACCCAAGCAGTCGACCAAGGCAGACAGCAAAGCCAAACTCAGGGATTTGAGGGCCTTCCATTACTCGGAATCAAACGAAACTTTAAACACATATACTATAACTTACCTAGCATGGAAAAATGGCTTTAAATCATATCCCACCAAGCTCTATGGTCATCAACCAATCTTCTCTTCATCAAGGCGTAGTCTCTTTTCTAAATCCAACACTGTCTTCAAGTATGGGGCATCATCTTGAATTTCCATAGGTTCGGAGTCGAACACTATATCTTCTACTGATATGGCCCATAGTTGACTTTCACTTCTACTTCGGGTCTTCGGACCTACAGACAATAGAGTATCCGGATTAAGGTTAGGGCCGGGTTTCACAGTGGAGATCTTCCATAGAGCTTTCCATTCACCAACTAAACTTTTCTAAGGTTAATATATCATTTCTTCTCCCAATTATCTTCTCTTGATTCTTTGCCCTCAATGGATCCTTATGGAGAGATCCTTAGTTAGAAGAAACCATGGGTCTCCCCAATCATCCCATATGGTTACTGTTCATGCAACCCATACCCCCTATGGGTTGATTGGCCAAGGGTCTCCCCAACCAACCCATATAGGTACTGTTCATGCAACCCATACCCCCTGAGTCGAACAACCCCTACCTATTACTATTCATGAGACCCATAGTTTCCAATTTTGGTCTGCTTCTATTTTTGGCAAGAGACTTCTAGGGTTGTTTCTTTTGGAATTTTCTCTCTCCTCTCCAAACCTCCCCCAAAGATTCTCTCTCCTGCTTCTTGGCATTTTTGCCATATTTTCGTTAGATCTTTAACATAAAACCGTAGGTCTCACTTCATGTTGACGGGTCTAGTATTGTTTGCAAATCAAATGAGATTTCGCACAGATCTGGGTGTTTTGTGGAGTTTTTCATTTGAGAGGTAACTATCATTCTCTAAACTTTTTTTCTTTTCTTTTCAAAATGTATGCCATAATGTTGTTGGACAGATATGCAATTAATATATGTTGAATACAAAAGCTGATCTACAAACTCACGGAGTCAGAATTTTTTTTATGCTAAGTAATTTATTTATTTATTTTCAGGCGTCAAAAATTGTATTTTGTTTACATTGTAAATGCTTACTTTTTGCATGATATATGTGTTGTATCGTGATTGAAAAAATATATGTGGATTTCAATGGTCCGATCTATAAACTCATGGAGTCGAAATATTTTTACGACCCAATAAATATTTTTTTTAAACTAATTAAAATATAAATAATTATGAAAAAAGAGAAGAAAAATAAAGGAAATGATCTTGAAAATTAGAGAAAATTATTGAATAGGTATTTTTTGAAAAAAAAATTTATTTTCAAGTGTTGCTTGAGTGTGGTTTCAGCGTTGGTTTTGATATGGTAGCCTTTTCTTTTTGTCAAAAAACTTTAAATATTCATTTTGTATAAAATATTATTTTTGTATTGTTTAATTGCTTATGCAATCATTTTTCGATGCAACAGTTATCATGTTTGGCAGCGCGAGAGGAGCAGGTTCACAGGGAGGACAGTAGGGCCGGGGACAGGGTCAACCACAGGGAGCTGCAGCGAGGAAGATGGTTGATCCTGCATGGCAATATTGTGTTGCTATTGATGGCAACAAGAGTAGAACAAAATGCAACTTCTGTGGTAAGGAGTTGAACTCAGGTGGCATAAGCATGTTTAATGCTCACATCACTAGCAGTTCAAAGAATGTGGCCACGTGCATTGAGGTGCATGCTGATATAGTGAGGTAGTTAGAGAGCTAGAGAAAGAAAAGGGGAAGAAGAAACAGGAGAAGAGGAGGGTGAATGTTGCATTGGACAAGGCACCATCGTCTTAAAGAGTTGATTAGATTCTGGTTGAGATGTTGATCTTGTTGATATCAGAGAGCAAGAGGAGAGGGACATCAGACAGGCGATGGTTGAGAGTAGGGATATGCAATACCAGGAGCAGGAGAGGGCTAGAGTTAGATTTAGAAGAGCTGGTCCCTCTAGGGCTGCAAGGGCTGGATCATTTGGATCAGGGGCTAGAGCATCTGGATCAGGGGTTGGAGCATCTGGATCTAGGGACAAGGGTGGTATACATGGTATATTCAACCAATCACAGAGTCAAAGGTCACTTCTACATTAAATCTATGGGGACCACGTGTCTATCCTTAGAGGAGAGATTCTATCCTAGAGCAGGATCCTGGAATTTTTAGAAGGAAGGGAGTCAAGCAGCCCAAATTTACAGGTGCATGAAAAGGGATGGCTAAGAAAGTGAAGAAGGCAGTGTTGAAATGGATGTACTATAGTCCAGTTTCAGCAAACACAACACAAGTTCCTTATTACAAAAATATGATTGACACTATTGTAGAGGCAGGTCCTGGATATGCTGGTCCCACCCCTAAAGAGATGATTACCACCTTACTGATTGAGGAGAAGGAGGAGCTGCAGAAGTACATCGGTGGTTTGAGATCGATGTGATCAGTGGTTTGAGATCGATTTGGGGGTCATATGGATGCACCATTATGTGTGATGGATGGACCGGTTCGACAAGAAAGTCTATTATCAACTTTATGGTGTATTGTTACAGAAGGACCGTTTTTTTGAAATCTGTGGATGCTACTGGGCAAACAAAAGACCACATGAATATACTTGGACTCATGTAGGATGTTATTAATGAGGTTGGGAAAAATAATGTGGTACAGATTGTCACCGACAATGGTTCTAACTTCAAGAAGGCAGGTGAGGTACTAATGAATACACCTAAATATAATCTATATTGGACAACTTGCGCAGCTCACTGTATCGACATCATGTTAAAGGACATCAGTAAAATCAATATTATCCAGAGCACAGTGGAGAGGGTCAGGCAGATAACTAATTTCATCTATAATCATACCACTGCTCTGGATATGATGAGGTGAGCATGCAAGGGTGAGTTAGTGAGACCCAGTCGGACGAGATTCACCACGAATTTCATCCCCCTTAGCAGTATTCAGGAGCGAAAGGCGGGTCTAAGATCTTTGTTTGCATCACAGGAGTGGTTCTCATGGGTTGGATCCAAGTAAGTATTTTTTTTCTCTCCATTATTTGATTTAACAAGTTCTTATCCATTTATACTATGAATATCTAGTATGTAGTATTTATTACTAACATAATGTGTTTGTAATAATTCAGTACAAGTAGTGGGTGCACTGCACAAACGACACGACGATTTCGTCTGATGAGTTTTGGAGAAATGTGACAATTGTGCTGGAGACCTTAGATCCCATAATCAAGGTTTTGTGTATGGTTGATTTCTCTCTGAGGGGGTCCACTATGCCCCACATTTATGCAGCCCTTGAGCAAATGAAGATAGCAATTTAAAGAGCTAACCCCAGAGGTTGCACCGCTTACCTGAATATTGTGCACGTTAGATGGACCGCTCATCTAATCCATCCGATGCATAGGGCAGGTAAGTAATTAGTGTGGGCTATTAATTTGTAACTTGTAGTAGATATTAAGTCTCTAACTGTGAGTTTGTGAATTGTGCAGCCTATTATCTCAATCCCAAATATTAGTATAGTGAAAATTTGGGGTTGAAGTCAGACCTACTAAATGCCGTTATGCAGGTTATCTCAAAGTTGGAGCCAAGCCCAATGGTCCAGTCAAATTGCCACATGGAGGCTAGAACTTCGAACTTAGTACTTGCTTTTATTTGTGGAAGAATTTAGCTAACCATCAATACAAATGATTGTAGATCAATATGTTTAGGGATGCACTAGGGGCCTTTGGTTCCGATGTTGATATACATAACCAATAAAATTATGATCCAGGCTAAATGTACGATTATTACTATTATTATTACATTTTACATATAAGTATATAATTATATAAGTATGATTTTTTGTTAAGCATTAAAGTATTAACTTAATTTATTTGTGATAATGCAGCTCAATGGTGGGTTTTGTATGGGGGCAATATAGAGAACCTCCGGAGACTGGTAGTGAAGATCCTCTCCAAACTTGCTCAGCCTCTCGGTGTAAGAGGAACAAGAGTACATTTAGCATGATTCACTCCAAGAGGAGGAACAGGTTAGGAAGTCAATGCCTAAATGACCTCATGTATTGCCACTACAACATGAGGCTGAAGTTAGAGCATGCTAGGTTAAATGCTAACCGTGAGATGGACAAGGACATCCAGCTTGATGATATCTTCGAGGTCAGTGCATATGAGCAGCATCCCCTCATTGATTGTTGTTGGACAGGAGTGAGCCGGTGTTAGACCAGCCTGGAGGTAGGCCAAACCCAGTCATTGCTCAAGCTGCGGGAGTTAATGAAGATGAGTACATGGCATCTCGAGAGGGGTAGGTACATGTACAGGTGGTTGCTGCCACTTTGGATGAGGATTGGATGGTGGAGCCTGACACGCATGAGGATGATCCAGATTACACCCTTGTTCCCAATCCCAATCAGACACAGAGGGATGATGATGATGACGATGATGGTCTTGGTGGTGGTGGTGGAGGAATACATGAGCAATGATTACATGTTCCATTACTAGAGACACAACATCCCCTGGAGAGATACACTGGAGAGACTCAGTACATGCATGCCACCTAGGATGACGATCATGGTGGTGAGCTTTATCGTGGTTGTCCTACGAGCTACACTAAGCCAGGGAGGGGGGAGGGTCATGGGGGGAGCAACAACACATGCATGGGTATGGGCCATATGGCTATGGCTATGGTTATAGTGACGATACTCAATCCGTGATCATATGGCTCATACGACCATTTCGATCCGACGGACAGCTTGTCGGGAGCGATGGGGTCCAAGAGCTTGGAGGAGTTTGGAGGCTTTACATCTGCTTATGGCTATGGGGCTTATGGTTATGATGTCCCTTCCGCTTATGGACACGATGGTACATACCCGTCTTCTAAGAGTTCGCACTACTATGGGTATAATGATGGATCTTCCGTGAGCTTGGGTTCGCAGGACAACAAAACATCTGCTTATGGGAGTTATAATGGTTGAGTCATCATCATTAGAGTGTCCTGATTATGCCTCCATTTGGCTCGGAGACAACTGCTATGTTGGAGACAACATACTGATATCCTTTCGATCATATGACCCTACCACCATATTATCCACCACCAGAACCACGACACCCACCAGGGTTTCTTGACTCTATTCCGTATCTCCGTTCACATTACCCCCTGATGGGAGTAGTTTTGCATCCATGGATGATGCCAATTATAGAGCTCTGGTTTCTTTGTACGTCAACAACCATCAGCATGAGATGACATGGAGTGACTTCAAAAAAATAATGGAGCATAAGCTTGTTGTTGTAGCCTCCCCCCCGCCTCCCCGCGTCCCCCCCCCCCCCCGGGTGGTCGCTCCCCCCCGCCAGGCCAATTTGGTTTTTGCCTTTTGGGGTGCATTTGGGACCGAAACCGTATAACCGCACCGTATCGAACCGTTTAAACCGTGCCGTACCGTACCGTTTCCAAATTCGGTACGGTACGTTTTCGGTATATGGTACCATACCGTCGGTATGTACCGTATACCGTACCGGCAAACCGAATACCGTATACCATTTGATATACCGTATTGTGTACCGTATACCGGTAATAAATTAAAAGTTAAAACCCTAAACAGCTTGGTAACTTTGCTTTGTTCGTCAGTCGTTACATTCGAAGAGAACAGAGTTACAGAGCGGCGAGGGCTGCGACTGCGAGAGTCTTCCTGATGGCCTGGTAGTGATGCCTCTTGTTCTTCTTTCCTCTCATTCTTCCTTCGTTCTTGTACTCTGTTTGCTTTTTATTTTTTACAAATATCGTTCTTCTTTCCTTCTTACCGCTGCTCTGGGTAAGGACGACAATGGTAACTGGGTAAGCACATCGCCTCTCGTTCTTCCTTCTTCGAAGCTCCATCTAGTAAGGCCATAAGTAAGCTGCAGCCTGCAAGCAAGCCTGCAACTGCATCTGTGCATCGCCTCTTGAGGCTCTCATTCTTCGTCTTCCTTCTTCTGTCTGACAGTCTGAGGCTCTGAGCAAGTCTATTCATCGAACTGCTCTGCTCTGTTCGTCGAACCCAGTGGAAGGCCAGTCCGGGTGAGAATTTTTTTCTATTAATTTGTAAATTGCTGCTCCCTCTCCAAAATTAGAAATTTAAATTCCTAATTTATGGACGAGCTCATTTCCCAACTCCATTCTCACATCAATAAGGTTCTTTCATACATTCTTTAATTTAGTTTTTGTCTGTGTATGCCACTATGCCTACCTGTTCAACAAGAATTGGGTTTCCTTTTGTTTTAGGTTATCTCTGGCTAGGGGCGGTGCTGAAGCTGTACGAAGAAACAAGAGTCGGAATAAGCTTCTTCCAAGAGAATAGTTGCTATCACAGGTTTTGTGTCCTTCCTTTTTCCACCCCCTCTCTTTTGAAGTTTGAGAAATTGGATTAGGCATCACCGCATCAGAGTCTCAGACATATGCAATATCCTAAAAGAATTTTTTTTTTTTTAAGTTGATGATTAATTGAATGCAACTAATTCATATGGGCCATGTAGATTTTTTATTCAGATTTTTAAGTTTTGGGGATCAAATGCTATTCCAATCTTCTGACTTGTAGTTTTCAGGTCACCTAGATGGTGGCGTGAATGGTGAAGAAAGTACTGTAGCCTGAACTGTAATGAAGTTTTTTTTTTTTTTTGTAAACAACTGTAACGAAGTTACTGCGGTGTCAAGTGTGAAAGAAGTACTGTAATTACTATAGCAGACTAGCAGTAATAGGAATAAAGAAAAAATAGAGCATAGAGGAGAAAAGAGGGGGGAAAACTACCTTACCCACCTGCAGAAATACAGGTGAGGAAGAAGAAGAAACTTCAGAAGAGGGGGAGGGGAATCCATGAGAGAGAATTTTCACAAGAGAGACTGATGGGCTTTTTATATTATTTTTCTAATTCATTCATTGGTCCTCCCAATAACAACTAACTGAAACAGAAAATATTTTAGATAGATCAACTGTTTCTGGAATGGTGGCGTGAATGGGTGAAAAAAGTGCATAGTTTTTAAAATGCATAGTGTTTGTAGTCTTTCTCTCACAATAAAAAGATTCTTTCTTAAAATTGTACACGGATAAAGTGTTTGTAAATTGTAATTGTACACCTTATGGTATAGAAATTTCTATATAAATTCCCCCCCCCCCCCCCTCTCCCCCTCTTTCCTTGGTTTGCCTAGTTTATGTTTGACTTGCTTTGCTTCATCCCTAAGAATGAGAATGCATCTTTTATTACATATTTTAGATAGATCAACTTTTGTATTGTGATTTATAAGATATATTTGTAGACTTAAAACTCTTATTGGTTATCAACTGATTCTTTTGTGATTTCATGTTTATTGTTCTTGCTCTTGTTTCTATTTTTTGTAAGAGTGTAAGAGGTGAATTGTCCTATTTATCATCTTTGCAGTTACTACTATATTTGTCACTCCAACAAAATGAAAAGGCGTCGGTCTGAGATTTTTGAGCCACATGATGTTTTTGTTTTGGGTCCGGAACCTTCTCAGATTGAAAGAACTGTTGAGCAATTAGATAGCCAACAAGTAGAGACCCTTTCAGATTCAAATCAACCAACCAAAAGGGCAAAGTTAAAACATCATTATGTTGGACAAGTAATTGGTTCAAAATGGTTGATCTTGATCCCAAAAAATATCAAGATGGAAGGCCTAGAGCAGAATGCACAAAATGTGGGAAGATATTTTTGGCTGACCCTCAAAAAAATGGGACCACTGGTCTCAATAATCACATGAAAAAGTGTCCTAAGGCAGATAACAAAGACATAAATCAAATGGTGTTGCAACAAAGTGATGGGAACTTGGGGATGAGAAGTTTGAAAATTGACCCGAATGTAGTGCGTGATTTGGTCTTGGAGATGATTGTTAAGAATGAACTCCCTCTGAGATTTGTAGAGTATCCAACATTTAGGAAACTAATGTTATATCTTTATCCTGAGTACTCTCCTATTAGTAGGAATACTCTTTAGAGTGATATTCATAGAATCTTCAAGAAGGAGAAAGTTGCTATTAGAGAGGCAATGAAGATATCATCTGGAAGAGTGTCAATCACAACAGATCTATGGACTTCAATAGCTAATGATGGGTATATGACACTCACTGCTCATTATATTGATAACTCATGGGTTTTGCAGAAGAAATTGATCAAGTTTTCTATATTAGCACCTCCACACATTCGGGTGCTAATATATGTGAGGCTGTTCACAAGATTTTGATTGAGTGGGGGATTGAACAAAAATTATTTTCAGTGACAGTTGATAATGCAAGTTCCAATGATTCTGGGATTAATTATTTGAGGACCACTTTGAATTCAAAGAATGCATTGATTTGTAAAGGAGAATTTTTTCATATTCGATGTTGTGCCCATATTTTGAACCTTATAATTCAAGAAGGCATCAAATTCATAGATGCATCTGTTCAAAAGGTTCGAGATAGTATCAAGTATGTGAAGAGCTCACAAGCTAGGAAACTAAATTTTCAAGAATGTTGTGCTCGCCTAGGAATGTCATTTAATAGGGGTTTGCATGGAGATGTAACTACACGATGGAATTCGACATTTCAAATGCTTAGTGATGCTCTATTTTATAGGCCAGTATTTGAGACTTTGGGATATTCAGATCGAAGTTATGCATTGAACCCTGACTCGAATGAATGGGAGAGGGTTAAATAAATTTTAAAATTGTTGAAGCCATTCAATGAGGTCACAAAGGTTTTATCGGGTTCTAAATATCCTACTTCAAATCTATACTTTGTTTGTGTGTTGGAAATTTACTTAACTTTGAATAATGGATCACTGATAGATGAGTTTATGGCAGATATGTTAACAGCCATGAGACTAAAATTCAACAAATATTGGGAGAAATACTCTTTGATTTTGTCAGTTGCCATTATTTTGGATCCCCGATACAAAATGAGTATTGTTCAGGCTGCATTTGAATCAATCTATCAAGGAAACTCTTTCTTAGTGAAAGGTGAAATTCGACATGTTAAGGGAGCTTTGGAAAAGCTCTATGGGGAATATGCGAACATGTCAAAAGATAAAGAGTCTTCTTTTTCTTCTTCTTCTTCTTCTTCTGTTATGATCTACGAGGCCTCTTCTGATTTTCTCAAGGTATATTATTATATGTCTTTGATAATTTGTGTTATCATTTGATTGATATTTATTAGTTTTTATGTTATATAATACCTTGTATGTCTATTTTATAGAATTTCCTTCAAAAAAATTCTGTGGAAAAAGTTGGAACAAATAAGACTGAACTGGATCTGTATCTTGAAGAGCCATCCAAGCAATGGGCAAAGGATTTTGATATTCTTGCATATTGGAAGGTAGTTGAAGGACAATACCCTAATTTGGCACGGGTGGCTCGTGATGTTTTAGCAATTCCAGTGTCAACAGTGGCATCTGAGTCGGCATTTAGTGCTGGGGGTAGGGTGATTGATAAATATCGAAGTAAGTTACTCCCTAATAATGTTGAAGCCTTAGTATGCCTTCGAGATTGGATGTATGATGTGAACTTTGGAGGTAATATTTCTTTCTTGTTATTACTATGCGTATCTCCTAAAATATTGTTTTTTAACTCTAATTAGTTATTTTAATTGTTGTTTTTCTCATTTCGTATAGCTGAACCGGATCCAGATCAAGATACTGAAGAATTATCTGAAGCATTGCAAGATGTTTTTACAATGTATCCGGTTTCTACTGAAGGATCCTCAACTCCTAGCAACGTAGAGTAAGTCTATAAGAATATAAGATTGTTGTTGTATATGCTTCTGTTTTCATCTAAAAGTAATTGAAACTCAAGTTAATATTAATCCAAAGATGATATTCTAATTCCAAATTGCAGGGATTGATGTAGTGTGGAATTGTGGAAGGGAGGATGCATAGCAACAAAACATAGAGTTTATTTATAATTTCATCTAGTTCTTTGCTATGCATATGTTTTCATTAACTATATTTTCTGTTTAGATTATTCCTCATATCGTATTATTGTCAAGAACTGAGGAACTTTGGATTACAAATTTGGCAGGTCCAACGCCTTGTGCCCATAAACGTAAAGCTGTTTACCCAAAAGATATTTCTGATAGTCTTCATGATTATCAGATTGAATGTTGCTTGGTAGAGTCTAAACTCTAAAGAGAACTTATTATTGGTATTAAGGCTCAGTACAAGAAGGGTTAGAAGAACTGTCAAATTTATGATTTATATGCTTGTAGAAACTGCTGGTGAATATAAGTTGGAAAGAGTACCCGTATTACTTGCCACATGTTTGGATCACTCCCTCTAATCCTCTATATGAAAGATGTAATTTTATGACCCTTTAAACTTTTGATTGTAGACCAACATATGCATGATATGTTCTATTGAAAACGAAACAATAAGCTGGGGAAATTAACTAGCAAACCGGTGGTTTTTCTCAATAACCGGTTTGGTTTCTATTGATTACGCCAACCTTCTCATTGTAAATTTGTAATAGCCCCATCTCATACCGATTTTCATACCGTAACAAAACTGAACCGTATACCGAACCGTGCCGTTTTTTCATATCGAATTATTACCGTTTTCATACCGTACCGTTTTTAAAAATACCTTTTTCATACCGTACCGTATAAATTCGATACGGTACGAAAACGGTATGAAGTTTTCAAACCCAAAACCGTACCGTACCGTACCGAATTACCGATACCGTTCCGAATCGACACCCTTAATTGACATGATATTTAGTTGTATACTTGTATTTGTATACTAGTATAGTAGTATTTTATAATGATGTTTATCACTCTATTGTCGTTTTGCATAGTTATGCTGGTTTAATTCTTGAAAATAGTGTTATAGAATTCCAATTTTACCCGTATACAGTCGAGTATGTGCCGATCAATAACACCAATTTGGGTGAGGTTTTAGGCAAAACCAGTCATTCCACTATGTTTATTGGCATCAAATTAAAGTAGACACCAAGTTTCAGCCCAAAATGACCAAAAATACCCCTCGAAATGGAAGGGGGGGGTGAAATATGCCGATATTTGGGCAAAATCTCACTGAAATATCAACGAGATTTCGCCATTTTGGCCAGTTCGCTACCTCAATATGAAACGAAATTTTGTTCCTTGGTTGTTGCCACCAACAGAGGGATCACAACCATCTAGGGTACAAACTACAAATCTCATCATGGCATACCAATTGATCTTCTTGATTGATTTCCCATTGTCTCAACACCTTACTGGCTTCTGGTGTCAAGGAGCTTACATACCTCATCTTCTGTGTAGGGTTGTGAAATATTTCTAAGAAAAAAAATAATAGTAGCTTAGAAGTTTTATTGATCTTACGTATCTCATCTTACGTGTAGGGCTATGAATATTTCTAAGAAAAAAAATAATAGTAACTTAGAAGTTTTATCGCCTTTTTATTTGTTGTTCTTATATATCTTAGTAGATTCAAAATTAACAATAGGCAAAAATTATGCCTTTTTTATCGATTTATATGTATGATTTTATGTCATTCGAATTTAATCAGGGGACACAAAAATGACCAATCAAGAACAAGGATAGGGTCAATCAGGGATAGGAACAGGGGCATGGCCAATCAAGGACAAGGACAAGAATAGGGTCAGGGGGTCAATCGGGGCCGGGTCAGGGCCAAACCTTCTCGACTTGGCTCAATCAAGGACAATTAAGGCGAGAATGGGTTGAGCTAAGAATATATAGGCTGCGGCTGGAGTTGAAAAAGCCACACCCTATTGCAACCCTAGAAATAAGAAACAATAAACAAGAACATTACCATACAACCTCTAAGCTTGCACAGTTTGAAGTGTGCCGCATCCGATTTCATATTTTGAGGCATTCTCACCTATGCTTCTTCTTCTTGAGAAACCCTATGGATGTTGTATGAGTCTCTTCGCCTCTGCTTCTTCTTCCTCTCCTCCTCTCTCCAGGTTTCTCCTTTTTCTTCATCTCCCTCATCTCTCCATTTTTTATTTTTTTCTCTCTTCTCTCATGTCTTCTCCTTGATTCTTTCTCCGCTTTGCTCTGTTCTCTCCTGCATTCTCCGTCTCTCTCACCACCTCTCTCTCTTGTTTCTCCCTCCAGGTCTTTCCCTTCTTCGTTCTTCTCCATTCTTCTCCATTTATCCATCCTTGTCTCTTTGTTTCTCTCTTTTCTCAGTTTCTTGTCTCCCATTTCTCTCTCTTCGTTTGTCTTTTTTTTTCCCCCCTAACCGGTAGAAGTTTTCGGTTAAAAAAAGAAAACATCAGGTTGATGTGAGTCTTGGTGCATCCCGAGGATTTGGATTTTTTATTCAAGATCTGGAAGTGCCTTCGGCAAATCTGGAAGATCTCATTGTGATGAGCTTCTGCTGGTCGTTGAATGGACACATCCTCTTTTGGATCCACCATAGAGACAACCTTTTCCGCAATACGGGTGCCACCACTGCGACAACTGAGTCCCCGCCCTTGTAGATGTCCATCTCCACCTTTGTGGCGTTGGTAATGGAGGATACATATATTGTATCCATTGTGCTTAGTTATTGCTGTGATTGTTATAGCCATTATTCTAAGGTTTATTGGACTTGACCCATCCCTTAGCTTGGATGACCTTGTCCATGTACAATAGTTTGGTCAATTTTTGCTCATTTGTTCGGATCGAACCTTGTGTTTTTATGCATCTATCTTTTGTATTTCTTTATTTTTATGTATGTATGCCTATTTCCTTTCGAATTTATGATTGAAATCTTTAACTTCTTACCAAAAAAAAAGGCCAATTACTAGTACATCCGCTGAATCACCAAACTAGATGGCGGAGATTTCAAGGTTATGTTGATAAGATGCAGATCCGAGTTGTTCTTGCAAACCTATTGGGTGCCTGAAATTCAAGAGTTTGAATTAGATGTCCGGTAGGGGAGAGCCATGTGTTCCCCTAATGTTTTTGAACCACAAAATAGAGGATGGAGCCACTGAAATTTTCACTTTTATTTTTTTTAATTAATATTTAAAGGTGGGCCTCACCACCTACTGAGTAGTAGGTTTTTTTTTTTTTTTTTTTTTATTATTATTTTTATTTTTTGTACTGGTGCTTGTTTAATAATGGAAATGAAATGCCTTCCGCAATGGTCGATCTATAATGACTCCACTGAGAAGTATGGATCTTTACCACTCAACCAACCTTGCATTGGCACCTACTTAGTAGTTCAAAACCTCAAACCTCAAATTATGGCATTGGATGCATTCTTTTTGTTTTCTTATTTTTGGGTCAACAGAGAGTCCAGATCTTCTTTAGTGCTCCCTCGACGGCTTTATAATCACAAAATGTAGTGGGGCCCACGGATGGAGAAAAATTGAAAAAAATCTAATTTTTTCACCTCTGTGGTCCCACTGTATTTTGTGGTTGTAAAGCCTTTTCGGTGGGAGAGATGATCCGGATTCGTCCACAAATGCCCTCATATGCTTATGTGGCACATCTCAACGTTGGCGACAGGACATCTGGATCCAAATGGTTCGTCCCCAGCCTCACCTCATTCTGTTCACAGAGACCTTCTCCAGGTTCTAGCTATGTACTGTTAGAAATGGCTTCCTTAGCTCAGTCGTCATGGACCTTCTCTCCCAATTCGACTTCCGGCGTCTCTTTTTCTTCTTCCTTCAAAATCAACACTTACCCTTCGACCTTCGTTAAGGCAGTATCTTCAAGAAGTTTAAGGATTTCCTCCTCTCTAGGGAACTCCAATGTAGCAAATGATTCAGAGAAAATTGTCCAAGATGAACAGGAAACGACTGAACCAGTGAAGCTTGCTTTTGCCAGAGCGAAATCCTATAAGAAAGAGTTACAATCAAACCCAAGTCCCAACAAAGAATCGAACCAAGTAACAGAATCTGTTGGCAGCGGAAATAGAACTGAAGGTTCGGTTGCAGAGAATGTTGATGGAGGCACGAAGGAAGTCCCGATTGCTCTTAAGCAAGCCATGGAAAAAGCTACAGAATATAAAAAGAACAAAGGAATTAGAGGAAATGTGGATAGTTCTAGTAATGTTGGAGAAACAAAGAGCGATTCAGGTACTTGTTGGAAATGATTCGTTCTTTTACAATTTTCAATTGAATTATAATTGAACCTGATTAACATGGAGGTGTTGCTGACAAGTTCTGCTCGAATTTCTTCTGATAATATTTATAAAAAGTTGTCAGAAGTAGGTATTGAATTCATTTTTTAGGGTTATGTGGTTAAAGTATGTTCAGTGGAAAACAGTAAGAAGTGAATTATCTGTTTAATTTCCATTCTAGGACTAGAGGGAGCAAAGGTGGGGACATCAGGATGTGGGTTTGTTGAGAAAAGAGTTAGCAAGAAGGAAGGACCAACGGTTTCTAGTATTGATTTTATGGGTCTTGGCTTTTCGGATAAGAAGGAGGGCAAAAGACTGCCAGCAGGTTTGGCTCCACTGGTAGACACTTTTGCAGATGGGGATTTGCCTGAGGTAGAGATTATTGTTGGGGACACTAGCAATTTTGAAGCTCAAACACCTTCTGAGACAGAGCTAAAGAAAGAAGATGATTTTGATCTCTACAAACCTAAGGTTTCAACATGGGGAGTTTTCCCAAGGCCTGGCAACATTTCCAAGACGGTATGATATTGTTTGTCATCTTCCATCTGTGACAATTGACATGTAATTCTCTCAGCTGATATACTGATTTATATTTCATATTCCTAATAGGAGATGGCTGGGGAAACTGATTCTTTCATTACTCCAGTTAGGTCATTTGCTTGTTTGAGAAAGCAATTGTGTCAGTTATGACCCATTTTCAATCTAATTTTGCAAAGTCATTTACTGGCTAAATGTAAATCAACTTATCTTGAATGCTTTTCTCTTCTCTGTTAAAATACTAAATAGTTCCTGATAAATGGTAGAAATATTGAGAGGACTCTTTCAACTGGGGGAAATAAAAGAAAAGAAAAAGAAGTACGGTATTGTTGTTGAAAGGATGCTTACTTAAACTAGATATGTAATAGATGGGACTCGTACATTTTTCGGTATTAAATGAAGGACTTATACATTTTTCGGTATCAAACGATAGTAAAAATAACTGCCATCATCTCTTTCATTGGTAGCTTCCACAAGTCTCTGGTGACTTTTACCCTGTTGTTGCTTGTTATATTTGATGTGTTTTGTTAATCATGTCACTAGAAAAAATGAATCACACTTGAAGGTATTTTATGTTTGAGAGCTCTCTGAGCCAAAATAGGAAAGGGAAAGTAACTGCCTCAACCATATCATGGGTTATACATTAAACTTTAGCCCACTTCTACGTGAAGGAAAGGCAATCCTGTTAATTTTCCTTTTATGTACACGACAGATACAACATGAAGTTTCATATGTCGAATTTGCAGCAGGATCTATATGACTTCAATGTGTGGCTTGCAATACTTTTTCCTATTTCAATTTTCTCCATACTAGGTTTTTTTTTGATAGGATGCTGGAACATCATCTATATTTATGTTGCTCAGTCCTCATATCTTTGATCCATGCTGTCTACTATTCCATCTGATGTCAGTTTGGTGGAGGAAGAACTATTCGTCCAGGGGAGGTGCTTGAAACCGCTGAAGATAAAGCTGCTAAAGAAGCATGCACTAAACAGTTACTTGCAGCCTACAAGAACAGGATGGGCCTAGTAATTGACCCCAAACTGAAATCTGAGTGTGAGAAGGTATGGTTGAAACAACAAGCCTTTTAACGTGTTTCACATTCGCAATTTTACTTCGATGTGCTCTAGGGGATAGTTATATGTCACTTATATGATCACATCTTTTGAACAATTATGCATTGGAATGGGTGAGGGAAAGCTTTTAACAGTTAGCGTGACATGGATATTTTTCATATATGTTTAATGTGAGACAACACAGGTACATAGAATCATCATAGCCATTACAGGTTACTGTATAACTCACTTTCACAAAATCTGGTAAATCAAGTTTTACATGTTGGGAAGTTGGTACTTCCATTGGCAACTAGTCAAAATAAGCATAATTTCCCCCCTTATATGCTTGTATGTATTGCCCTAGATATTTCATGGTTTAAAGTGTATCTTCTTTACTTTCTCTTACTCAATAGGGGACCAACACACTGGGGAAACTAGGATGAAAAGTAATTTTGTCTCTAGAATCCTAGATGCATGTTTTTCTTTCTCCTCCTAATGGAGAATTTCCAAAAATATTGCTGGCCTAATTATCTTGTTTGTGCAATGGTAGGCTTTGAAAGATGGAGACTATTTGATGGATCGTGGGAACCTTAGGGAAGCATTACCTTATTATGAAAAAGTGATGAAGGGCTTAGCTTTTAAGGTAACTACTCTCAAGATACAACATTTCCCTTGAACTGATTTTGAGCTATTGACATGGGCAGAAATTTCATTCAATAGATTTTCTGTTGTAGTAAAACATACAGGATACAATGTTTTCTCTACTTTCTTGTTAAGAATTTCCCAAGAGAACTTACAGTGCTAAAATAATGGAACAGGATATGCATCCCATGATCCTGTGGGTGCTAAAATTAGCATGATCCAATTGCCACTAAACATAACCCAAGCAGATGTCCAAACCCCAATATGTGGCCCCTTTTTTGATGAATAATATATCATTAGTTCTCAAAATATCATTAGATATCCAAAAGGAGAAGGGAGAAAAAACTAAGATGGTCACAAATTTATAGCTGATGGATCTGGCTAGTAGAAAAGGGGGATTTATCCGTCGTGTTTTTGTTTCTGTTAGACAAACACCAAGAAATTATGGACAAGAACAGAAACAAATCGAAGGAACACAGAGAATTAACGTGGTTCACATACCAATGCCATGTGCTATGTACACGGATGAAGAAGAAGAACTTTCACTATATAGGAAGAAGATTACAATGGAAATCTCAAACCCAATTGCCAAAACAGTGTTACAAAAAACTCTCACCCAAAACCTAGGACAAAAATTTCAAATCTCACAATGACTGAATAAGAGAACAAGGTACATATTTATAGATTTCAATCAAGTAAATGGGTAGATCCATCGGGTCAGGTCCAGCCCTTTGCTTCCATCACTTATCTCACAAATCAGGTCATTCGGGTCATCCACCAAAATATGTTGGTGCAGGTCCATCCCTGAAGTCAGGTACAAGAATTTGGGTCATGTTTAACAGTTTCCATTCATTCAATTCTTCCTCAATGGAATGCTGGAAGTCTTGAGACAAGGCACAATGTCCCTTTTCTCTGCATTGCTTTAATTTCAGCACTATGCTAGAGTTCCTTGCATTGATTATTGTTTTAACCCCTTGGATTTTTCACACTGACAGTGCTCAACCATCATCACCGATACCCTTTCCTTTCCATCCAGTTTGCATGAAATGATAGATTATTGAAGGTCTTAAAAACAAAAATTTCTGACTAAAAGACTCTTCATATGAGAGGGAAACAAGTATATGTTGACATACAATGAGATTACTATTTTTTCCACAAAACTGGGTTTGACTTTACAACTCAATGATCCTCCCCAACCCTATCACCACCCTCCAAACACCCCCCCATCCCCCCCACACACACACAGAGAGAGAGAGAGAGAGAGAGATTCTGTAGAAAGCATTCTTTTGTGGTTGTGTAGTAATTAACTTATAGTAATGGTCCGACTGTTATTTTTAAATATCCCGTTAGTCTCCATTTATTTCAATAAAAATATTTCACTGGAAAATGGCACACTTTTGTTATAAAATTTATCTTGTGTTTCTTTTCCTTTTCTTTTTCTTACTATAAATACATTATCAGGAAGTATTTTTGTACAGATTGAAAATAATCTAGTCATATGATTGGGGTGGTGTCCGCAATTGATGGCCTCTGTATCATTGACTGGGAATCCTTTGAAAGTTGCTTTCTTGCAATTCCATTTTCTTTTAAGATAACTCTGTAAACTTTTTTTTTTTTTAACTAAGTGGCTTACATCCACAGTAATGCCTCTGAGAATGTTAATTGTGCACTAAATTTCTTATTAAATTAAATTACAATCAGCTATTTTTGTTACTCTTTTAAGTCCTGCCACACTAAAAGTGTCCAATCCGTTCATACTTGATCATTTCCAAATCTTAGGAACTTAGGAAAAAAACTCAATTTAATTTACTGCAAGAATTATTTTCTTATTTCTGTTTGTATTTTGTTATAATGCCATAAAATATTATTTACACAGAGTGAACTTCATGGATTGGCGGCTTTGCAATGGTCTATTTGTCAAGATTCACTTAGCAGGTACCATACCTATTTTGAAATTTTAAATGGTTTTAGTGTTGGATTAGTTTGATCTCATTATTATGTTTACTTACAATCCTAGTTAGACAACATTCTGTCTAGCAAATGTTAAGATACAATAATTTTCTTGAATTTTCATGCTACTTCAAATCCTAATGTCAAGAGCTTAGGTTTAGGCCAATTTACCCATCCTCACCAAACTTGGAGAATCATTCCCCTACATTATTACCTACATCGCATCCAAGTTTCAGCCCATTTTGATGCCTATGGACCCTAAGTTCTTCATGTCAAGAATATTCGGAAGTTTTCCCCTACAAGTTGGATTGATCCAATATTGTTCACAGATAACATTAACCACCGGACAGTTTCAACATTACCAGATCACCGAGGGATCCAGATCCCGTTGTTTTCACCTCTGGGAAACCATAGTTGAACTACAAGAGATCCCTTTGTAAAGGACACAATCACGCACAAAAGTTGAAAGTCAAATTTGAACTCCAACATGATAAGCAAGAGTCCAGGATGAGCAAGTCCTAAGAGAGATCCTAACTAACTCAATCTTTATCCTTTCTTCTTGTGGACTCTCTTGTAAAGCTGTGAAGAGTAATCGAGTTCAATTCGAACTCTATCCATATTTTCAAAGTTCAACTATACCTTGTATCAATACATTTATCGGTCTCACAATGAGATGCAGTGAGTATCGATTCATCTCTAACTCTAATGTGGTATCATGAGCCATTGACTAATTTCCTCATTTAGCAATGTCAATGTCCAAAGCCTTCTCCACCACAAACACCTCTTCCACTGCAACCCTCATCTCTCCTGTGAATACCATCCAACTCTTGCCATCAAGCTTGATGATATCAGTTTCCTTTTGTGGTAATCACAGTTTCAATCTTTTCTTGTTGCCCATGATTTAATGGGGGTATTCTGATAGCACCTTTCTATGTCCATCCCAAACTCTCACACCTGCTGCTGGTTCAACCAATCCCACCTGAATTCCTAATCCTGCTTTCAGCTTGTGGAAACGCCAAGACTAAGTTATCCTCTGTTGGATAATTTCTCATCTACCTGAGCATTCTATGGGTCGTATCATAGGAGTTTTTTATTCAAATGTGGCTTGGACCACTCTAAAACACCCTATGTGTCTCAGTCATAAGCCCATGTAATGCAGCTCAAATATCATTTGATGCAGATTCAAAAAGGTAACTACACCGTGGCTGGTTATCTCCACAAGATCCAAGAGCTGGTTGCCAACTTAGTTACTGCCTCTCATGCTGTTTCTAGGTGATTTTTATTAGTATTCTCTGCAGTTTAGGCATTGACTAGAAGTCTTTCACCATGCCCATCACAACCCAGGTCAACCCACTAAGTCTTGATGACTTCACTGGCCCACTCATAAGCCGGGAGATCCTAAAAGAACCGGGATCCCCTCTCTTGGATCTGCCAGGTGAAGAAGTAAATGTTGTTGCCAAAAACACCACTCCATCTCCTTCAAATAATTCACCGGATACCAGTCAACCCCATGCTCGCACTTATAGGTTGGTTTTGGCAAGATCTTGGTTGATTGGACCTCATTCAATTAAGGCTACTCATGCACTGGGTACACCCCTTTTGTGTTTACTTATTACCAAAGGTTACTAATAAATGGTGCTATCCTACATAGAAATTGAGAATACTTTGGTGATTCTAATCATATGATTCAAAATTTTATTTTTTGATGCTTCCTCTGTTTTGGAATTTCTAAATCTAACATACAAACATTCAAGTTGGCATTATGCATACTGTATCCATATCTTTTTGTAGCTGTTGCAAATTCATAAACATTTGAAATATTTTCTGCTTACTTAATAGTATGTAATTTAGATTTAAAAGATTGCTTAGGAATTGTCTACAGCAACTCAAGAAAGTGTTGAATTGGTTGCAAAGGTGGTTCTTAAATCTCAATACAAGTGGTCATGATGAAATTTGGAAAAGTTAGGAAGACCACATGGCCTTAACCATTGAAGTGATTAATCCTAGCAGTATGGAATGTTTCATTGATGAAGTCAAGTAATTGCATATTGTTAGAATTGTAGCCCTTCTAATCAGGCTAGGGATTGAAAGGAAATTCTGAAAGAGAAAGAAGAATAGAGAAAGACTGAAAAAGAAGAAATAAGAAGGATGGAAGAAGACTGAAGAAGAAGAATAGAAGAAGGGATAGAGCTTAAATGTGCATTTTGGCTCTCCCTTGGTATTTTATATAAAATGTAAAATCAAATCTTATTTTGGCTTCCTAAATTGAGTTACAACAAAAAGGAAAATTACATATTGCATAAAATCAAGTAATTGCATATTGTTAGAATTGTAGCCCTTCTAATCAGGCTAGGGATTGAAAGGAAATTCTGAAAGAGAAAGAAGAATAGAGAAAGACTGAAAAAGAAGAAAAAGAAGGATGGAAGAAGACTGAAGAAGAAGAATAGAAGAAGGGATAGAGCTTAAATGTGCATTTTGGCTCTCCCTTGGTATTTTATATAAAATGTAAAATCAAATCTTATTTTGGCTTCCTAAATTGAGTTACAACAAAAAGGAAAATTACATATTGCATAAAATCTCCCAAATCTACTAAAAAGTAAACTATCCTAAGGAGATTACTTGTCAATAAGCAACAAGAAAATAAAAAAGTAACCAAAATAGAAAGTAACTAAAATAGAAAGTAAACATAATTAGAAACCCTGAATTTTCAAAACTTGTGCACCAAGACTGCTTCTCCAAAATAGATACTTGTGCAACTTATGATTCTCAACACTCCCCCCTCAAGCTGAAGTATACACAAAGAACTCCAACTTGAACAATAAGAATAAACTTGAAAGGCAGCACCAGTCTTAAACAATATAGCAATAGCAAATGCCGATAAACATTGAGAGAACTTCACCCAGGAAATAATCAACAACTACTTAAAAAAAACCCCTTTAATTCTTCATGTCGAATGAACCATCCAATAATGAGAACAATTTGCGATGTTGAAGATGAACAAAATCCATAAATATAGCAACATCAAAAGCACCATTCAAATAATGCCAGTAGTATGGAAGAATCTCCACACTAATAAATAAAAATTCGAGCCAAAGGTCAAATATCATAAGTAGGTAAGGTGTAGCTCCAATGTCCATATAAGCTCTTTGCAAGAAGGCAAGTAGTAGGTGCACGCCGCAAGTATGGGTAGACTTAAAATGGTAGTCCATTCGCTCTAAATCTATCATTCTTATATAATTCTCGTCTCACTCTCCCACCTAATAGGTAGGTAAAAGAGTTCTTGTCTACTTTGGTTGGGTGGGATTAGAGGTTATTGAAAACCTTTCAATTTGTTATTTTTTGGTTCAGACAAGATTTGACAGTCGAATCAATATAGCATTACTTTGGACCAAGTAAATAGACAAATGACAGGCGCCCGAGGACCCGCGCCGAGGTGCGATTAGCGCGCCGCGCTTGCCTTGTGGGTGGTGGTGGTGTTGGTGACTACTGACCAAGTAAGTAGGTAAAAGGTGGTATAGGTTACTACAAACCAAGTAGGTAGGTAAAAGGTAGGTTAAGGTAGTATAGGTTATTACAAACCAAGTAGGTAGATAAAAAGTAGTATGGGTTAGTGCGGACTGAGTAGATAGGTATTGTTATCTCCACAAATAATACTCTTCCAAAGTTCTTGAACAAATATAGAATACGCCTCCAATCTCCCCCTCACGTGTGGCATTACATGTGGTCAAATAATGACAACCAATTGCCAACATCTCAATTTTGGTACTGAGGAATTGTGTTACATGATGGAACCAGGTGCAAGAACTTCCAGTCATTGTAGTCGAAATGATGCAGGGAAAACCCTAGAAATTAGGGGACCTATAAAGTTGGCTTCTAGATTCTTAGTGGGAGACTTATTCTTGATAGGTAGTTAAAAAGAAGAACTTGCATCGACTGAAATCTGATTAAGCATGCAGATAAAGACAATTAAAGCAAAGGAAGAACAATCAGTCCTAAGTAGTGAACACAACTAAACAATAATAAAATAGGGAGACGAGGGAATAGGGACCACGGCATCGTAACCCTAAATTTGAATGCGAAGTTATCAAGAATCCTAAATGGATATTTGCTGTCATAGTCAAGATCAAAATTCTAACAGAAAATTCAGCAAGAGCAATGCAAAGAAACCTTATACATTTATCTTCACAAACCTTCTGCAATGTGAAAAGACAACAATATAGGATAGCGAATAATTTACTGCTGGCTCTGATGAGGGCTGCAAGCAATGATTTTTTTAATTTTTTTTAAAGAAGAAGAAAAAGAATGCATGTAGCAGTAAGGTCTGCCAGGCAGAGATGCTGGATAGAAGGAGAAGGTTTTCTTCTTTTTTTTGAGAAAAGTGACAAAAGAAAAGAGAGAAAACAAAGTGAGAAGGCTGCTAGACTGAAAAAAGGGGGTTGGGGACTTGTTTCACACAAAGAAGAAAGAAGAAGGGGAAAAAAGACTTTACCATGAGAAGAAATCAAGAGAAGAAGACGCCAAGAGAGAGAAAAACGTGGGAAGCTTTTCTAGTCAATATTTCATTCATCTAATTCATCCATCGATTCCCAATACAAGGCTTTAAATAGAAATGTTTAATCCATCTCAACCCTACAACTAGATTCCCAAGATTAACCCTAAATGAAATAGCAAATTCTAACCCAAACCCAAAATAATCCAAATTTGGGCCAAAAATACTCTAGTGCCCACAATGACTCAAAACAAAATTAAAAAAATAATAGCAAACTAATACCCAACCCACTAAGATTCAAGAAAAATAAAATAACAAACTGCCTATGGGCAATGCTCCTCATTGAACTATAGGACCCTAGCAATCCGATAGCTTCTAAATTCGTTGTCCATCACATAGATGTTGGATGATCTTTATGTCGGCATCGCTTGTAGACTCGGAACTGTCGACTGATGTTCTCATAAACTCTCCCCAACTTTGAAGAATTCACCTCCGGTGAATATAGGCTTTGGTAGTACTCAAGCATGTCTGGGTCAAGTTGTTGTAGCTCCTCCATGGTGATCCAAGTGCTTTTGATCTCAGGATATCCACGCCACTTAACTAGGAATTCTCTGTAACCTCCCTCTCGTGTAGTTATAACTCTCTCATCAAGGATCTCCTCAATTGCTTGAACTTTGTCGTGAAACTTAGGCATATGTGGTATGAAGTGGTAGGGAGTGTAGGGTTTTACCAACAGGGTCATCAAAAACAAAGGGAAGGGTGTCAAGGTCATCTGGATAGAAAGATGTAGTAGTAGGAGTGTCATGGAACGGAACAAGACATAGGCATTAACTTTTAGTCTCTTCAAAATCTCGAATGGTCCTGCACTACGAGCATGTAGCATGCTTGCTTTCCCTTTAATGAAATGTTGTGGTCTGGTCCTAACCATTACCATGTCTCCTTAAAACTCCTGCAATTGTCGATGCACGTCAACTTTGGATTTATATTGATCATTACTCAGTGTTATTCGTGTCTTATACTTGCATGTAAATCTGATATGTGTTACGCAAAAGACTCAGTTGATGGGGAAGTCTTAGAGCTTGACACAACTGGAGTAAGGTCTATGGGAACTATAGGCTGGTATCCTAGACAAACCTCAAAAGGTGACAGACTAGTGGTTCTGTTCTTAGAGCTATTATGGGCAAACTCGACTTGGGTAAGGACCGGTCCCAATTGGTAAGGTACTCTCCTATAACTCAATGCAACAAATTCCATATACTCCTATTAACCTCGGTCTGACCATCGGTATGGGGGTTAGATGCAGAAGAGAAATGGTGTTTGGTTCCCATCATCCTCTATAAAGTTTGCCAAAAGTGATTGGTGGACATCCCTATTGGACACTATGGTATTAGGCAACCCATGGTACTTGACAACTTCGTGGAAGAAGAATTTAGCAACAACTGACTCGTCGTATCTCTTAGAACAGGGAATGAAATGAGCCATCTTCGAGAAGCGGTCGACTACTACAAATACAGAATCATGTCCTCTTGAAGTCCTAGGAAGGCCAAGCACAAAGTTTATACTTTATACTAAGGTCTTGCTACGGAGCATGTGGCACATGCAAGGGAGTATACAACCGATGTTCAATTTCTGTTGCTTAGCAATCTAACACGTCTTACACTGACTCAGTACCCCAACAACATCTCTTTTGAGTCCTAACTAGTAAAATCGGTCCTCTACTAGGCTAATAGTCTTATCTTAACCTTGCAATTCCCAGATTAAGAAATCTCGAAGTGAGGTCCCAGGGATGCAAAGTTTGGTTCCTTTGAAAAGGAAATCATCTTTTAGTAGGTAATTTGAGAGGCTAATAGGAGGATCTCCACTCAGGGAAGTGAATACCTCACTAAAATCAGGGCAAGTGGGGTATTGACCCTTGATTCGCTCAAATCCTATGACCTCAATGCTCATTGTTTGAAGTAGCGCGTTGGCCCGATTTGTAGCATTTGTGTGGTGGAGGTACATATTAACCCGGCTTAATGCATTGGCAACAATATTTTCAACACTAGGTCAATTGTTTTGAGTACAAAGGTGTACTCTTGTAGAAATCCAACCCACTTGGCATGCCTTTGATTTAGCTTTTTTTGGGTGCTTAAGTATTTCAGAGCTTGGTGATCAAGGTGTAACATAAATTCTTGTGGTAAGAGATAATGGTGCCAATAACGCAAAGCTTGGACAACCGCATAAAACTCTTTGTCATAAGTGGAATAGTGTTGCTTGGCATCATTAAGCATCTCACTAAAGTATGCAACAAGATGTCATTTTTGACTAAGGACACCACCTACCCAATGCCTGATGCATCACAATTGACTTCGAAGACTTTATGGAAGTTTAGAAGGTGTAGGATTGGAGCCTCCGTCATCAACTTCTTAATCTCTTTAAAAGCCTTCTTAGCACTTTTAGTCCATTTAAACTCTTTCCTTTTTATGCAATCTGTGATAGGAGACTTAATGGTACTAAACTGGTAGATGAACCTCCTATAGAAGGTGGCTAAGCCATAGAAGCTTTGCATCTCATGGATGTTAGTCGGTTTTGGCCACTTAATAATGGCTCTCACTTTCTCAGGATTAGCAAATACTCCCTGGCTGACATGATAAGTCCTTAGAAAATGATTTGATCACTCATAAATGTGCACTTCTTGAGATTGGTATACAGCTTTTCTCATTGAAGCACTTGGAAAACTTGGCACAAGTGATCTAAGTGGGAAGACAAGATTTTACTGTATATAAGGATGTCATCAAAGTAAACCACTAAAAGTTTTCCATTAAATAGCTGTAGCACCTGATTCATTACTCTCATAAACGTGCCAAGTGCGTTGGTTAAGCTAAAAGGCATGACTAACCATTCATAGAGGCCATCCTTTGTCTTAAAGGTCATCTTCTATTCATCCTTAGTTCTAACCCTAATCTAGTGGTGTACCCGCTCTTAAGATCAATCTTAGAAAAGATTGATGAACTAGCCATCAAATCTAGCACGTCATTAAGCCTAGGTATAGGAAACATATACTTAATGGTGATCTTATTAATGGCTCAGCCGTCCACACACATATGCCATGTGCCATCCTTCTTGGTTATGAGTTGGGAAGGTACTGCACAAGGGCTAAGACTCTCCCTAATGAATCCTTTTTTAAGCAATTCATTTACTTGCTGCTTCAGCTTATCATGTTCTTTGGGATTCATGCGATAATGGAGGAACTCGGGACCAAGTTAATTGCGTGCTCAACATCACGCATAAGTGGTAAGTCCTATGGTAATCCACGGGAAACAATTACCTGACTCCTTTAATAAGGGTTGCACCTCTCTTAGAGCATTAACAAATTTATCAGATGTGTTTTATGTATTTAGGTTACTCTGCGAGGCAACTAGAGCATAAACAACTCCTGACTCTTTACACTCAGCTTCAAATTGTTGCTAATTTAGTATGTCAAGTGTTTTAAAGCGAGTTTGTTTGGTGGTACTACCCTTATGCTCTCCAACCTTAAGCTATTTTGGGGCATTAGGGATCAATTGGATCTTTTTCCTTTTATATTCAAAGATACAGATGTTAGATCTCCCATAGGTGGTGATGTCCCCATCATATAACCATGGTCTCCCTAAAATGATGTGAGCGATATCCATCTCTAGGACATCATGCCACCCTCTATCCTGACAACCAGCAAAATGTAGGGGAACTAGGCATCTAAGAGTAACAGGGATGGTAAATTGATTTACCCATGTAACCTCATACGGTCTGGGGTGAGCCTCTGGTTTGAGTCCCATTCTAGTAACAACACTTTGAGCTATTACATTCATGCAACTACCACTATCTATGGCAACCCGACAATTCTTACCTTGATGGCAGGTGTAGGTAATAAAAATATTGGTCCATCACCAATTGTCAGTATCTTTGGGTTATGATACCATACAACGAACAACTCCAAGCCTAGACCCATCTACCATATCAAGATTCTCATTAGATATGTTCTCACTTGGTCTATGGTCCTCATATTCAGGCTCTTGATCATCATCCCAGTTTAAGTCCTCATGGTCTTGCCTTCCAACATAAAGGTTTTTATTGGGGCATTCCCTAGCAACATGTCCAAATCCTTGGCATTTGAAACATTGGAGCTTGCTAGTTTTCATGGGGGAGCCCCCAAAATGCCTTTACCCTTGTTATTAATTGGATGTTGTGTGTTAAATAGGGGTCTTTGGAAGTTGGTAGTGTTAGGGGTAGACCTTTAGAAACTAGATTCCTAGGGTTGAAAGCTCTTTTTTTGAGGAAAAGTCTTCATGGACGTCTCAAGTTCTAAAGAAATCCTAAAGGATTGAGGGACATATCACACTAAGTGGGGTGCAAGTCATAACCGGATATCTGAGTTAAATCCTGTAATAAACTTAGGAAGTGTTTGCTTAACATCCTCACACAAGTACGGCTTCTAATTTCAAGCTCATTGAATTTGGCCATGTACTCGGTCACATTTAATTTTCCTTGCTTTAGGGTGTTCACTTCATTCAACAACTTCAGCCTATAGGTGATGGGTAAGAACTCCCTCTTAAGCCTTTCTTGCATCTCAACCCAAATGGTCACTAGCTCAAGTCTAGGACATTTCTCTTAGTACTCTAATTTTGTAAAAAAATCTTGGGTAGCTCTGGTAAGCTTAATCTTAGCAAACCTAAAGCGAACCTCTTCCAACATATCATAAAAATCAAAGTACCAATTTATTTGCCTAATCTAGTCTAGTAAGACTTTGGCATCCATTTGACCATCATAAGATGGGGTCTACCCTCCTAATGTCGAACCCTCTGTCATAATTGTCCCCTCTATCATAGATGTCAAGACCATCATCATACTCATAGGTTTCATGGTGCATGGGACCAAGGTGTCCACGTGCTCCACGATCTCTACCTTGCCCATTACCTTGGAAACTATCCCTAATTCTATCAAGATCCTCGAAATGGTGGTCAAAGTTTTGGAGGTCCACTTGGTAGTTTTCAGTCCTAGGTCTATTGGCTTGAGCATTATGTCCTTGTTTCTCTTTTTGTCCCTTTATGGTAGTAATTCTTGTTACAAGGGTTTGAACATTACACTCTATGGCCTGAATGGTGGTGGGTTGGGCTACCTGTTCTCCTTGTGGTTATTTAACTCCTCTTGGGTTGCTTTAATGACTTTCAAGATCTCTCCATTTTGTTGGAGCAACTAGGTCAATTGCGCACTCGATGAACCAGTTAGTAGAATATTCGTTTCCACTTCGGGTTACCACCATACACGGGCTGACCTAATCACCTAAGACACCTAATCTAAAACCAGCAATTTCTAACAACCGAAACCTAAAAGTTCAGCAGTACTAACACTCTAAACCATGCTCTAATACCAAATTTGATGCAGGGGAAACCCTAGAAATTAGGGGACCTATAAAGTTGGCCACTAGACTCTTAGTGGGAGACACGTATTCTTGACAGGTAGTTAAAAAGAAGTACTTACAACAATTGAAATCTGATTAAGCGTGCAGATAAAGACTGTTGAAGTTTGGGCTGTTACTGTTCAAGTTAACAGTAATGTGAACAGTGTTATGCCATTATTCCTTGTTTCCTTTTTAGATATGCAACTCTTTCTAATGCAGGAATCTTGCTACACAAGTTTTGGTAGTATCTAGAAAGCATAGTTTCTATTTTGTATTAGTTACTAATTTCAAAACTTTCCTTTTTCAGTACATTCTATTTTGGACAGATTTTAGGAGTTAGTTTTACTAAAAAATTCTGTCCATAAGTTGTACTCTTTATTTCCTTTTTTAGAGGGCAAGATGGCTTACTTCTCAAGTTGTAATCTAAACTATTGATATCTAAGAGGCTGTGATTCTAGGAGTGCTAAGTTAGAATCGCAGGCGTATGTGATTCCTATCAATTCTTCTTCTTTCTTTTTCTTCTTCTGAGTTATTCTTGTTATTGCACTGTTTTGGTTGATTAAAGTTTATTTTCTAACATGGCATCAGAGCAAGTTTAATTAGCCTAGGGACTGTTTTCTCTCTCTTGGCTGCCCAGTTTTTTTTTCTTCTTTCCTTTTTCTTATCTAGGGAAGCCCCGACCTTCGCTGCAGTAGTTGTGAATGGCTGTCCTTCTTTGACTTTTGAAGCACCAAATATCTATGTATTAATACTACAAAAGGCACAGGCTTTCTGGAGATACATCTACCTATTTGATTCAACTGAGGCTGCTACTACCCTGCTTTTTGTGGAAATCTGAAGTTTGACCTGCACTATATTGATGTCCTGGGATTCCTCTTGATTCTTGCGAAGATATGCCCATAATTCGGATTGCAAGACCTAAGTATTGTTTTCCATTGTTTGGCTATTAGTTCTGCTGCAAGTCGTATACTAGTTCCCATGTTTCATTAAATTTCTCCGTTCCAAAAAATTCTGCTGCTACCGTCTTGCTTTACTACTACTTCCGTTGTTTATTTCAAAATCAAGTTTGGCCTTCTCTTTATTTAATACTTCTACAAACACCTAGAGGACTACTTTTCCTTCATATCGAGATCTATTAGAGTTTCAAATCTAGCGGAAGTTTGCTGCTATGGTCCAAGGTACAACGCAAGATGTCTATTTTCTTCCGAAGATCAGACTGCACTGGCGAGGACTTATGGGATGTTTTTCTATTAACTATGTCACTGCTGAATATTATAGTGGATTGCTGCATCAACTACTGCAATTCTAAGATTCCAAGCTGGTTCAGTAATTTTCTCTTGATTTAATTTGCTCCTGCACTATTTAAGAGTTAGTGGTGGTCCAGAATTTTTTTTCCCTGTGGTAAACAAGACTTTGTCATGTGAGACGATTTACTGCTGCTTGATCAGCTTTATTGGTGAATAATACACTGCTCTGTGGCTGCTACTTTTCCTTCTTGGGTTTCTTTTGCGACCTACTTTAAGATGCTTGTAATTGGTCATCATTAATTTTCCACGTGTAATGCTACACATGAGGGGGAGAATGGTACCTTATTCTATATCTATTTAAGATGTGCGGATGGATATTATTTGTGAAGATCTTTGTCCTCAACTTATGACATTCTACAACAATACCATTATTTACCTTTACCTATATTGTCCTTTACCTACGTAGTAACCTATACTACCTTAACTACTAGGTCCGTAGTAACCCATCCTACCTTACCTACTTAGTCTGCAATATCCCATACTGTCTTTTACCTTACCTACTTAGTCCGCAGTAACCCATACTGTTTTTTACCTTACCTACTTAGTCTGCAATATCCCATACTGTCTTTTACCTTACCTACTTAGTCCGAACCCTTACTGTTTTTTACCTTACCTACTTAGTCTGCCGTAACCCATACTGTCTATTACCTACCTACTTGGTCCGTAGTAACCCATACTACCTTACCTACTTGATCCATGGTAACCTATATTGTCTTTTGCCTACCTACTTGATCTACAGTAGTATATTGACTTTTACCTACCCATGCTTTACCTACTATTTGCCTTCTTGCAAAGCATTTATATGGACACTGGAGTTGCAATTTTAAAGATTTAGTGTGGATATTTCTCCCTACTACCGGCATTATGTGGTAGTGTCTTTGATCCTGCTATACTTATGGACTTTGTTCGTTTTCAACATCGTCAATTATTCTCATTATTGGGTGGTTCTTTCGACATGAAGAATTAAAGTTTTTTTAAGTTGGTGTTGATTATCTCTTGGGTGAAGTTTTCTCAGTGTTTATCGACGTCTGCTATTTCTACACGATTTAAGATTGGTGCTACCTTTCTGCAAGCTGAAGTTTTCTTTGTGTATACTCCAGCTTGAGGGGGAGTGTTGAAGTTTGGGCTGTTACTATTCAAGTGAAGAGTAACATCCCCCCCCCCACCCACCCCCCCCCCAAAAAAACCCCCCCCCCCCCCAAACCCCACCTTCCCCGACCTCCCCCCCCCTCCCCCCCCCCCGCCCTTTTCCCCATTCTTGAAAACTCAATTTCGAGCCTCAAATGCACTCAAATTGATTTGGATTTTTGCATACTAGCTATTTCAAACATAATAAACACTATAATAACTACTAGTTTACTAAAAACTACTGAATGTAACATCCAACATTCCAAGTATATAGTACATGAATCAGAGAAGAAGTTGTATTGTTATTACTTACAGTTACAACTTACAACTTACAACTTGCTTACAAGTCTATTCTATTCAAGCCTCGGTCTCCCTCTTCCGTCGCCCCCTCAAATGACAATATAACTCCCTGATGTTTGCCCCCGCCCCTATAGTTTTGGACATAGTCCGCACCTCTGTATGTGGCCTCTCCACTGCATGATTCCCTAACGGTGGGGTTGTGAATCTCCGGCTGGTGGTGGTGGGCCTTGTGGCGTGGAATAGTGTAGTCTCTCACATGGCCACCCCCCCCGGCTCTCGGGACTGGGGTGTCTGGTGCTGGTGACTCCGATTCGATAGTGGGGGACACCATGCTCCTGGCCGCTCCATACCTAGGCTCTGTCTGGCTGCCCCCCTCGATCCGGGGGACACCTTGGTCCATACCATGCCTAACCTGTCACTCGTAGACCTCTCTCCCGCGTTCTTGAGGACTCGCGCCTTGCCATCCGGATCCTCTGGGTGGAGGAGTCTCTGCTCATCATGCTCATCGATCTCATGATCCCACCGCTCTCCTCGTGGACGGTAGGCCCATTGTGGCGTGTCCTCTGTGCTCCGCCATGCTGTCTCCCCTTCCCCTTCCTCGTTGTGAGGACTTTTTGCCTCGAGATGCGCTCCGGATGGTCCGATCCCGTGTCGCGTGGGTGCCGCTCTCTCCGTGATCTCGGTGGTCGTCCTCCCCCCTGACTCTCCGTCCGCGTGTGGTGGTGGTGGTCTCTCCCTGGATCGCTGATCCCTCACGGGTCCCACACCCTCCTCTCCCCTCCATCTCCCATCCCGTCATCATCATCCCATCTCTCTCGCCGGAGGCCCGAGTCACCTCTTCTCGTGTCGGCCGATCTCCTCACTCGTGGATGCACTGGGTGTGGCACGAGGCGGCGGGCTCGCTGTGGCCTCCCCTCCCGGCCTGGTCCCCCACTCGCCCCCATCTCCTCTCGCATCCACTTTGGGAAGACCTCCATCCTCATCCAGTCCGTCTCCACTATCCCCGATCCGGTCCCCGGGTTATCATCATCATCCATCTCTTGTCCCAACTCGATATTGGTGCTCTCTCTCTCCTCCTCGTCTATTGATCCTCTCTCGCCTCTTTATAGTGTGGTAGACAGGTCCTCTGCGCTTCACCCCTCGGTTGCGCCTCTTGGTGAATGAGGCTGAAGGTGCTCCACTTTCGCTCCCCGTGGTACATGTTTGGGAGAGCACTTTGCTTGCAATCCTACTCGTTGTGTGAATCACGTCCAATTGCAACCACCACTCAGCTGCACAAACATGCTCCAGTCATTTTAATCTTAAATAACTAAATTAAAGATAATCTGATATATATTATGTATAATGTATAATGTTTAAATAAATGATGAACTTACCCAGGGCGTTTCCGTCCCGATACGCCCACGACCGAGCTCCCGGCATCCCTAGCCTTTATCTAATATATAAAGAGAAAACAATAACTAGTTGTACTTAGTAGTTACTAGTTACTACTTACTAGGTTAATGACTTAGTATAAAACTCAATTGTGATATCAATGATTCTAATCACTATCTCACCTCCTGGTGCTCTTGTTTGCGTATCCGGTTCGAACTTCTCCACTCGTTTGGCGATCCATCAAATCTTGCCTCATCCCAATATTGTCCTTGTAATGGTCTTGGGATTTAAATAGTATGTTGTGTAAGAAAAAGTATGTCATAAAAGGGAATAGTTAATGCTTGCCTTAATAGTGTGATAACATAATGAAATTAAATTAAATACTAGACTTAAGTACTTAACAACTTAACAACTCACCCCTTATGCAGGGATGCTGCACATGACTCCCATCTATTGTTGATGATTTGAGGACTTTCTTGTTGCCGCTGGGTGCTCGAGCAACTTGCTGCTTCATCCTATCTCTGCGCAATATGTGTGCTGGTGGTTTTCTTTGCTGATCTACCATCCTCACACATTCACCCCGCTCGCATCTTCACTACTATCCTCACATTGTGTCGAAACTCTCATCAAGGATAGTCAACCGAGCTCTCCTTCCTCCCACCGATGAAGAACCCTCCCGCTTAAACCACTCCTCCGATGCAAACATACTCCTAAGGCCAGTCTTCCTACTCTCAAAGCTCTGCAGTGCTATCCAATTAGTAGCAAATCTGGTTATGCCTGGCCTCACTAACTCACCCTGACACTTGTCCCTCATCATCCTTAATGCATAGGTGTGGTTATATATGAAGGTGCTAACATGTCGAGCTTGGTCCACCGTATTCTTCACAAGCTTGACCTTTCCAATCTCCTTCAACATTAAGTCAATGCAGTGAGCAGCACAAGGAGTCCAAAAGAGCCTATATCTGTCCATCCATCAAGGCATCAAGCCATCAATACAAAGTTATAAAGTGTACATGTATATGTGTAATGTAAATATATGTATTCACAAATGAAAATTAATACTATATGTTTAGACTTTAGATACCTGGAGTTCTCTTGCATCTTCAACCCAGCTTTCTTGTAGTTGGAGCCATTATCAGTCACAATTTGAACTACATTTTCCACTCCAACCTCCTTCACCACTTGCTTCAGTAATTTGTAAATGTATTTTGCATCCTTCTTCTCACCGGATGCATCTACTGACTTGAGGAACACTATCCTCCCATCACAATTCAACATGAAATTGATGATGGACTGTCTAGTGGGACCAGTCCAACCATCAGCCATCAGAGTCACTCCATAATGATTCCACATGGGCTTTAATCCCTTAATGTATTCATTTATGTCCTCTTTATGCTTAGGCAAATACACATTGTATATCTCATATGGAGTGGGGCCCCGTACACCACTCCCACCCCGCCTATCTCGCTCAATCATATCTCCGTAGTAGGGCCCCCGAGCTGTATGTGCTGGAACACTATGGTAATGTGCCCATTTGGAGAAAGCCATCCCCACTTTCTCCTTCACACTCCCCCATAAGTGCTTCAACTTTCTATGTTTATGCTCAGGCCTCGCAAATAGGGCCGGATCATTGCGAAGAATCTCAAGATCCGGATCTGTAGGATGTGCTGAGGAAGCTCGACCCCTTGTAGGGGCCCGTGGGATAGGAGCCTCCTGCCTGACACTCTGAGACCTCCTCATAGGGACTTGGGAGCCACCTACACCTCCCATACCTACTGGCTCTCTAGAGGACCCACAACCCAGACCCCTCTGTTGCCTCCCCGATGTCATCAATCCTCTGTTGCTCCCTACTCATCATCATCTCCCTCCTCGCCTGATCGGCCTCTCGGATCGGGGTCACCGTCTCCTGGCTCATCCCTACCATAACCCTCGGGATCCGGAAGGTCATCTAAGCGGCATCCTCGAACTCATCCCTCTCGTGTTCTCTTCTCTTTCCTCTTTTGCTTTCCACCACTAATATATGAGGCCATTGCCTTCTTGACCTCTACAGGCACCTTTGGGCACCCTGTTACATCCCCTGTTGCCACCAGCTAGATGCACCTTCAATCTAGTGGCCCCACCTCCTCCTATTTGTTTCTTGCGAATTACACTCACTCTTCCTCTTATCGCCTTCGTGGCCTTCCATGATCCCAAGCTATGTCCGACATCTTTAAAATAGAGTGCTGATACAAGAAACACATACTAAGTATCTTGAAAAGCTCCACAATATGCTCCAAAAATGACATACATGCTTCTAATAATAACCTCCTATTTTTAAATATTAAAAAAAATGTATAACTATATAAGTATTTTTTTAATATATAAATAATTTTAAAATATATAAAATACACACTAACTATCTTAAAAATATCCACAACATGCTCAAAAATTGCATACATGCTTCCACTAATACTCTCCTATTTTTAAATTTAAAACAGAAATTAATTATTTTTTAATATTTAAATATATTTTTTAATTATTTAAATATATATTAAATACAGTAAAATTACATAATTAACAGAAAAAAATTAATTCAACACCATCACAGCAATATGGTGTCTCAACTCTCACATACATCCATTTGAAGCTTATACATGTACTATACATAAACATTTTTAACAATATACATAATTTAGTAAATAATTTTTAATAACAGAAAAATCAAAAAATAGTAGGAAGAATCAAAAAATAATTTGACACTACAAATTCATAGATTATCACTCTAAAGTAAACATATATAAATTTGGAAGCAATCTAACATGATTTAAGGCACAAATGAAACAAAAATCAAAAATGAGGAAGTTGGTTACTCACCTTGCAAGATTTGAGAAATGCCAAATGGAGGAGCAAATCAAGTGTTTGAAGGAAATGGAATACTAGAAATTAGGTGTAGAAGCGGATGAAAACAAGAGAAATCAACAAAAATTCAAACACTCAAATGGCTCCGCGATATGGCTCGGTAGGTCGTGCCGCGATATGTCGCCGGTCGAGTGGGTATTTTATAGCCTACGCATGTGCGCTCGCCCGATATGGTATCGGGCCGATTGCTCGTCGCCAATTTCGGTCGTCGCGATGGATACTTTTGTGCCTACTACTCAATTTCGTTTCGAGTTGGATTTTGCAGGATTTCGATCGAAATTTCACCATTTCGATCGAATTTTCGGTCCTTTTTCCTTTTTTTTTCTTTTTTTCTCTTTACTGAGAGAGGAAGACAGGTTTGGTGGGGGTGGAAGGGAGTTTTTTTTTTTTTTTATTTTTTTCTTTTTTTTTTTTTTTTTTTTTTTTTGGGGGGGGGTGGGGGTGGTTTAAAAAAAAAATTTGCTGTGCCTTTTTTTCCCCTTTTTTTGAGGGCAAGATGGTTTGCTTCTCAAGTTGTAATCTAGACTATTGATATCTATAAATAAGAGGCTGTGGTTCTAGGAGTGCTAAGTTAGAATCGCAGGCTTATTTGATTCCTACCAATTCTTCTTATTTATTTTTCTCTTCTCTTCTTCCTTTTTCTTCTTCTTAGTTATTCTTGTTATTGCACTGTTTTGGTTGATTAAAATTTATTTTCTAACAAAGACAATTAAAGCAAAGGAAGAGCAGTCACTCCAAGTAATGAACACAACTAAACAATAATAAAATAGGGAGACAAGGGGATGGGGGGAAAAGAAAGAGAATGCATGCAGCAGTAAGGTCTGCCAGACAGAATTGAAAGAAGAAAAAGGAATGAAGATTGCAAAGAAGATAGAAGAAAGAAAAACAGAGGGCAGCAGAGACCCTGGATAGAAGGGAAGGTTTTCTTCCTTTTTGGAGAAAAGTGACAAGGAAAAAAGAGAAAAGGCAGCAAGAACACTGCCAGACAGAAAAAAAGAGGTGGGGAGTTGTTTCACGCAAAGAAGAGAGAAGAAGGGAAAAAGAGACTTACCGCGAGAAGAAATCGAGAGAAGAAGACACTATGAGAGAAACACATGGGATGCTTTTCCATTCAATATTTCATTCATCTAATTCATCCATCTATTCCCAATACAAGGCTTTAAATAGAAACATTTGACCCATCTCAACCCTATAACTGGATTCCCAAGATTAACCCTAAATAAAATAGCAAATTTTAACCCAAACCCAAACTTAATCCAAAATTGGGCAAAAAATACTTTAGGCCTAGCCCATAAGAACTCCACACACAAAAAAAAAAAAAAAAAAAAAAAAAAAAAAAATCAATAGCAAACTAATATCCAACCCATTAAGACTCAAGAAAATAAAATAACAAGAGCAAATTGCACTAGCACCCCAAAATGGAGGCTTTAAAGCACTGACACCTCACTTTATGTTTAAAAAACATAGACACCCCATTCATTAAACACAGTAGTCCATTCTGTTAGTGAAACCATTAACCCACTGCTTATTCTTCTTTAATTCCAAAAATGCCCTTACCAAGAGAAAAAAATGGACCATTAGATGGTTGACGTGGGTTTTATTCTAATCCTATGCTCATTATTCTTCCAACACTTAAGCCATGCTCTCATCCCCCAATCTATGCTCTCTCCTCACTCAGCTCTCCTCTGCTTCACCCTCTCCACTTTCGGCTCCGGCAGCGCCAACGCTGCCACCAGCATTATTGCATCCTACTTCCTCTTCGCAGAACAGAAGGTGGAAAGGGTTCATGAAACTCTTCACGCGTTCATGAAACTCCATTCATGAATGGAAAAGGATACATATATGGTCCAGAGTAGCCATTCGGCCTTAAGTATACATATACATATAAAATCCTTTACTGTAACTTTACTTTTGCCCCAAAACCTATCCTATCATTAAAATCGATAACCTCATCCTTATCCTCCTCAGGTTCAGAAACAATTGCACTCCTAATCGCCGATAGGTCGAGCCGAATCCTAGATTTTGGTGTCGATTTCTCCAAAACCTTGTGGCTAAAATCCGGAGATGAGTAAGCTCAGTGGAATTTAGATAGCTTGGGCTGTAATTTCTTGACGAAATTAATTTCAGCATGGGAAGTAGATTGGATGGCTGGAACAGAGAAGAAGAAGCTGAATTGATAAAGTTCTTGAGCTCTCTGTCAATGTGTTAGGGCCCTAGGATGAGGCCATGTGGAGGGAGAGAGAGAGAGAGAGAGAGAGAGAGAGAGAGAGAGAGAGAATTAGGGTTAGTTGAAGGAAATAAATAGAGGGACAATTGAGTGGAGAGGTATCGAATGTTTTATGAGAGTTCTTGGGCAGCTGTAGGCTGAGGGACACCACTGTGAGGTGTGGGGGTGACTAGCACCATTAAAACCAGTTTATCAGTGTTATTTCTTGCAATTTTAGTATTGATTTTTCTAAGATATTACCAGGGTCTTATCAAATTGGCATCAGAGCTGTATCGATCCTAGGGAGGAGAAATGGCTTTGTCACTGTTTTCTGGTGATGGGAAGGCGCAAGAATGGATGATAGAAGTTGAGCAATTTTGTTGTCAACACCAGATTAAGCAAGAACATTGGCTCGCAGAGCTCTCAAACATTTGGTTGGGGATGCATTTGATTGGATTTATCAGAGGACGTGGTCGGAATTCAACTGGCCAAGCTTCAACAAAGGCCTAAAAATCGAATTCAATGGCGGGACAGGGGCAGAAGCATGATCAACTTTGATGAGTTGTCGTAGTGGACTTGCGACCAAGGTGAAGGAGAAGGAGTTGCAAAACCACCCCGTAAATTCGAAAGAAGAGGCGATGGGAGTTGCAGTCGGTGTAGATGAGTCTCGCCAAGCATGGAGAAGAGAGGAGAAGAGAGGGAGAAGTTCGGGAATTGATGCTACCGTATTAGAGTTGTGGAAGAGAGAGATGCCGTTGAATCAAAGAAGAAGGTCGTTGGAAAGCTGCAGACGGCGGATGAAATTGTTATTTGCAAAAATTGGAGAAGACGATGGTGGAGTTGGAGGGTTTTTAGGGTTGGCTTGGTTCAAATTGAACCAGTTCGTGGGTTTATTCCAAACCAAATGAGTCTAAAGATTATATTATTTGGGCCACATTCAGTTATGCTTTGACTCAAACATAGGGCCCAAACAAACCCAATACAAAGATTGGGCCGCTAGACCCCCAAAGAAACCCCCTTGGGTCAAGCCCATTTCATTAAACCAAACCCATCGTATTTCATTAACTCAATATCCAACCCATATTTCTTAACCCACGATTTTAAGTGTTTATGCCTAGCCCATTCAACAGAATTATTTTGGGCCCATTACAGCTTCATAACCCAAAACCTAATCCCTTCGATCAAACCAACGATCAGCCCATTTCTCTTCACCCATGGGTTTAAGTATTTGGACCTTACCCCTTTTAACCATCTCTCATGGGCTTGACCTATTTTATTGACCCAAAACCCAAGCCTCAACATTACCTTGAACCCAAAAATTTTGGATGCACCAAAACCTAACTAGGAGACCAATTTGACCCATAGTCTCACCAAACCAGCAGCTCGACCAAACCAAAAAAGGGGAAAACCATCGTCTTCAACCTTACCTGCTACTGACGATGGAGGCGGAGGCGGAGGTGGAGGAAGAGAGGCGACTTTTGCGGTTGAGCTGGGCGTCTATTTTGTCGCCGGCAATAGAAATTTCTAGACCAATTGGTAGTACCAGGGAGGTTGCTCGTGAGGCGGAAGCGCAAAGACCTGATTTCGAAAACTTTGAAGGTGTGGTTGATAATCCTCTAATTCACCGCCAATGGTGCACAACCATTGCTGCAAATCTTAATTGGTGAAGCGTCTCATAGTAGCTTCAATTGATGGCCGATTTCGTCGGTAGCTATCTCGATCACCGCTTCTCCAACTACTTCTTGCATTCTGTTTACCTTTTACAACTGGAAATTGCTGAAACTGCATCGGCAAATCCATTGCCATCAGATTCATTTTGATGGTGTTTTTGGGGGTAATTTTGTTTCGGCACTTACACGACTCGCGAGGGATGGCTGGCACACATGTGGAGACTCAACCTCAAATTTTCCATCACCTTGAGGACAAGGTGATTTTTGAGGGGCCGGTAGTATTAGGACCCTAGGATGAGGCCATGTGGAGGAGAGAGAGAGAATTAGGGTTAGTTGAAGGTAATAAATAGAGGAACAATTGAGTGGAGAGGTATCGAATGTTTTATGAGAGTTCTTGGGCAGCCGTAGGCTGAGGGACACCACTGTGAGGTGTGGGGGTGACTGGCACCATTAAAACCCGTTTATTAGTGTTATTTCTTGCAATTTTAGTGTTGATTTTCTAAGATATTACCAGGGTCTTATCAAATAGTTTTAGGGCCCTAGGTTGAGGCCATTTGGAGGGGAGAGAGAGAATTAGGGTTAGTTGAAGGTAATAAATAGAGGGACAATTGAGTGGAGAGGTATCAAATGTTTTATGAGAGTTCTTGGGTAGCCATAGGCAGAGGGACACCACTGTGAGGTGTGGGGGTGACTGGCACCATTAAATCTAGTTTATCAGTGTTATTTCTTGCAATTTTAATATTGATTTTCTAAGATATTACCAGGGTCTTATCATAATGGAAGTAGTGATTTTCTTGAAAGAGTTGGCTTATTCCTCATCAACTCGAAATCCACATCAGCTGAGTCTCTCACCTCCCTCAAACCGTTCGAGATAAACGAGAAAGCTTTCTTTGTTGTTGCTGGAGAGGTCGAAGGTCCAGCTTCCGTTCGGAAATTCATCAAGCCCAACTCAAAATGCCCTCTCTGAATCCAAGTTTTGAATTAGGGTTCCTTTAATTCACTATCAAGGAGAGTAGAGAACTCAAGGAAAGTAATTTAAGCAGAACTAGAAAACACAAGAAGACAGGATACTTAAGTGAGGACTTCAATGAACAATGGGATTCTCTTCTCGAGTCTTCTCATTTTAGAGATTTTTGACATTGTGAGAAGGCAAATGCTAGCGCCGGAACTTGTTGTCGCCGCCGCTGCGATACACGAGATTCGGGGAGAAAGCCGAAGAGACGAGGCACATGAGAGACTCCAACTGATTCCTGGCCATGGAGTCACCGACGAAGGCAACGTGTTTGTTCCGAACAAGGCAGAGGAAGATGGAAGGTTTGAACTTGGGCAACCTGCATTGTTTGGGTTTCCACCTCCAAAACAGATAGTCCTTGTCTAGGCGACCATGGTTAAGGCAATTTAGGCCATCCTTGATGGTCTTGCAACTGTTGTTGGTGCTGAAGGTGGAGACGGTGAAGCAAAGGAGAGCTGAGTGAGGAGAGAGAATAGATTGGGGATGAAAACATGGCTTTTTAAGTGTTAGAAGAATAATGAGCATAGGATTAGAATAAAACACGTAGCAACCATCTAATGACCTTTTTTTTCTCTTGGTAAGGGCATTTTTTAAATTAAAGAAAAATGAACAGTGGGTTAATGGTTTCACTAACAGAATGGACTACTATGTTTAATGAATGGGGTGTCTGTGTTTTTTAAACATAAAGTGGGGTGTCAGTGCTTTAAAGCCTCCATTTTGGGGTGCCAGTGCAATTTGCTCAAATAACAAACTACCTATAGGCAGTGCTCCTCATCGAACCATAGGACCCTAGAAATCCTATAGCCTCCAAACTTATCATCCATCCACATAGATGATGTCATATGATGATTGCTACGCCGGCGTCGCTGGTAGACTTGGAACTGTCAACTGATGTCTCAACTCCTCATCAAGAAAATTCTGAAAAACCAGCATCTCAAACAGGGCAATAGCAAAAGTCATACGCAAACTTAACCGTAGTAAACCACTTAACAGTGAGGGCAGCACCTATTAATATTAAAAGGAAGAGCCAATGACCAGTAATATAAACCGGAGATCCAAAAAGTAGCAAATCAAATCAGAGAAAATTACCATAGAACTAATGGTCATTGATATACTATTCAATCTACCAGAAGAATAACATAATTGAAGTTGATTTTGACAGACCGAGGAGTAGGGTAAAAGGGGGCTACAGTCGATTCAGGTTAGTAGGACAGCAATATCATGTAAACAGAAAATTTTCCAAGGTGTTGGTTCACTCGAAACTATCAATGACAGCAATAGGGACAAAATAACCAACAAAAAAAATTTAGAACAGGAAAATTCAATAAAACAGGGGCAGCAGTTGTATATCTTGCAGCAGAATCCAATATGACATCAGCAGTATTTTGCAGAACACAAAACCTTAATGACCAAGGGGTAGCAACCAATGCAGTAGCTAGTATAGTATTTTTCAGAACCCAAAGAAAAAATGGCACATCATTAAGGAAGCAACAGTAGGAAAATAGTTTAATCAGCATATTTCTATTTATCAGACAATAGGGAACTGCAGTTGATTCTGATAAATAGAAAACGGCATGATAAACCCAATGGTAGCACTCCCAAATATATGCAGAACATTGTAGCAGTAATGGTAATGGCAATGATAGGAGCAGCAGTAGATATATCAATACCTCAGCAGTGGTTGGCAGTAATTGTAGAAAAAAGGGGAAGGTCTTCACCAATATGAGGACAGCAGACTATCTAGTTTATAGACTAAACTAACTAATGCGCCAAAACAAACATCCCAGACGATCACAATGGGACTGACAGATCTCATGAAACAAAAGTTGAGACAGCGATAAGTGGCTGCAAACCGAGTAAAAAAAACAGAAGGAAAATTGAACATTCAACAGAGAAAAAGCAGTCCCTGTGCTGATTAAACTTGCTTTGATATTTTAGCAGTTGTAATCAACATAGGGACTGAAAAGAAATTCAGAAAGAGGAAGACAGAAAAAGAAGAAAAAGAAGAATGGCAGAAGACTGAAGAAGAAGAGTAGAAGAAGAGAGAGAGAGCTTGAATGTGTATTTTGGTTCTCCCTCAGTACTTTATTTATAATGTAAAATCAACTCTCAGTTTAGGAAAGCTTCCTAAACTGAGTTACAGCAAAAAGGATAATTAATATTGCGTAAAATCTTCCAAATCTACCAAAAAGGAAACTATCCTAGGGAGATTATTTGTCAATCAAGCAACAAGAAAATTAGAAAGTAACCAAAATAGAAACTTTTAAAACTTGTGCACCAAGACTGCTTCTCCAAAATAGAGACTTGTGCAACTTGTGATTCTCAACACATGATCTATACTCCAGTGTTAGATTTTAATACCATAATTATTAGGGGATTGGTATAGGCTATGAAGGTGAAGAACTTGATAACTCTGTTCCTAAAGGATGAGAATACAATAAATTTTAGACTAAGATGAGAGGAATTGGATACTCCAATAAAACTTTGTGCAGAGATAAGTTTCTGTATGATCTGGTTTTGCCACACATAATGTTCAACATAAATTTAGATGGAAAAACCTGCTAAATTAGTAACTCTAGATTCTCCTCTCCTTGTTGCGTTAGGAAATTCTGTAACAGCCATCCAACACATTAACACTATGAAACTTGGAATCCCTTGAACCACATCAGGGTTCTACAAAGTATCATTGTCCCTAGGTAAGCCCTTCACTGTTTCCCTATGTGTTCTGTGGCATACATTGAACCATGACTTGTCCCTCTGGTGTCATTTTTTATTTTTCACATTAACTATACAAAAATGAAGAAGTGAAAATCCATGATAAATTCAGTCTCTTTCCAAACATTCATGAGCTATGAAACCCTTTTCTTTGCCATTTGTTGTCCCTATAAGAATGTGCAATTTGTGGTGCATGAACCTCTCTCCTTCCTCTCTAATCTGTCTTGTTCTTCTTTCTCTCCATTTTCTTCCCTTCTATTATTTCTTCTTTCTTCCATAATTCATCTTCAGTTCAGCTGGTACTCTTTTGTAGTATAGAAGAGAATCCCTTCAAGTCTTGTCCTACTATCCAGTAAGTGACCTGCAACTTATCTGATCTGGGAGTTGTTCTCTCCAAATTTCTGACATTTAGTTTCAGGTCTGTGTTTCTATTAGTCTTCAATTCTGTGTTTGTGATAAACTTGTATATTAGATTTTACTTGTTTGTTAGTATGAATAAGCTAATATTCTTAATTTTTGGCTAATCCATTTCCCATATTGTTATTAAACTGCTGCATAGATATGGCATCAATCCCATGAAACTCTCTGCAGTTGGAGTTGACATACTCTTAGTACTTGAAATGTGGGACCTCTCTCTCTGCAGCCATCACAAATTCCCAATAATGTTATCTTAATTGAATGTGTGTTCTGTACTAATGATAGGTGCTGTTATACATATATTGTTTGAATTTATGTTCTGTACTAATGATAGGTGATATTCATATACTTATATTATTGAATGAATTTTTGAAGTGAAATTGTTTTAAAATTGAACATTGGCCTTTCTGAGTTGCAATCTGCATTTCTTTGGCTGAGTCTTTGCCATTTTCTTACAGTTTTTAAGCGTAGTAACCCAACTGTTTTCCATTCCCAAATTTACTAACTAGGCTCCTAAGCTCCTCTGAATGTATGTGTTCCTAATCCTATCTATTAGAGTGAACTTCAAAGAAATAATGAATAAAAACTAAAAATAGGTCAACAGCTTGTGCTATGTCTCACACACCAACACATTGTGCTATGTCCATCGGCAAAGCTTAACAAGTTTTCGCTATGTTATGGAAAAAACTACAATGGAGATCTCTCGAGGTATCGAGGTCTCACGAGATATCTGTCTTTTTCCATTCAGCAAGGTGAGATGATGTGCTTTGCACATACAGTCTCAAGTCTCAACTACCAAGTTGTAACTTTGATAATTTGGAGCATCATTTGAACTATGTACATGTGTAATGTGTTAGCCATGTTTGAATATCGACCTTTGATGTATGAGTATATAATGTGTGCAATAGGCCATTTAAGTTTTCACTTCAGCATAGTCATTTCCCACTTATGGTCAAAGTGGAACTCACATTTATGCTTTTTGTTATAATAAAGCTGAGGTCACTAGCATGTTTAGACCATATGGCCTCAATTGGATTTAAACTAGTGGCTATATTTCAATGGTTGGATTAATTGGTATGGAGGAATATCAAGGATAATGGGTGTTAGTTTTGGAGAAAGTTAAAATGGCGGAATATCTAGTGGGATATGGCAGGTTCTTGAGATATAAGATGAAAAGTTGGAAAGGGGTGAATCTTGGAGGGAATGAAGATAATAGTATAGGGACATAAACCCTCAACTTTTGCTGGGTTTGGATGGCTAAATTAGAAGATATAAGGGTTCTTATTTTGGGGGTTTTAAAGAGTACAAACATTCAAGGAAAATTTATATCTTGAAACCGGGTGGTCAGAATGGGAATAAATTGGGTTTCTAAGGTCACTAAGGTTGGCATAGATCTGACCTTGAATTTTTGGTCCCTTGAAAAGTCCAAAAATTCAAGGAAAAAAGAAGAAGAAGAAGAAGAAGATGATGATGATATGAGAAGGGGAATGGAATTAGGTGCTGCCTTGTTACTTACTTGTAATGCAAGTCTGATAATGGGGTGTCGTGAAGATGGAAAGAAGTGGAAGCAAGCTAAGAGCATTGCTGAAGGAGAATCCTTCAAATAAAAACCCTAGGTTGCTTACTCGATCACTTGGAGGCCCCTTGCCACTACTAAGAAGCTCTACTAACACCTTGCTCTTAGGCAGCAACACTCTCTTAATTAATTGTATTCTCAGATCCATTCTCTATTACATGCACAAGGCTTTTCTATAGCCTTACATAGGAAGTCCAAGTGAAATTAGGACTTAGAAACTGCCTCTCCTAGTTGTGCTTAACATATTAATCCAAATCCAAAGGACTCTTATTACTAAACTAAAAGGACTCCTTATCATATCGTAGGTTGACTTAGACCCTTAAAACTTAAATAAAACATTAGAAAAAGACTATTCTTACTTACTTAAGTTGGGCAGAATTTTCATAATTAGACCAATGAAACTAAAATAAAATGCTATTTTCGTGCTTAACCTAAACACTAAATGTTGGATTCTATTAGGACTCTAATAAGAGTTTGTATAGGAGTTAAATTAGAGTTTGCATTCATGTAAACTTCTATTCCTTGTAATAGTCTATTTTCCACTTTATTATAAATAAAGGGCTTGAGATCATGGATCAATAAGCCATTCTACCAATTTCATATTTCTCAACATGGCATCAGAGCCTAAGTGCGATTAGGAAAACAAAACGAAGACCTACCTCCTTCTTCTGAATTTTTTTCAAACCCATCGCAAACCACTTCAATTCTCTGATTTTCTTCAAAAACATCGCAGTTCTTCAAACCGGTAGCAATTTCTGATTCTTTCCAAACATCGCTGCTTCCTGCGCTATCGAGAGAAAAAAAAAATGGGGGAGAGAAAGCAGAAGTTCTTCAGTTCTGGAATCTGCTGCTTCTACCGTCGCAGAAGTTCTTGGTAAGAAAGCAGAAGTTCTTCAGTTCTGGAATCTACTGCTTCTACTGTCATTACTGCTACAACTGCTGCTTCCTGCGCCATCAAGAGAAAAAAGAGGAGAAAAAAAGCAGAAGAAAAGCCACTGTTTCCTGCGCCTCAAACTGGTATCTATCATTCTTCAGTTTTTCTACCACCAAACCAGACGGAAAGGAAAGAGAGGACGAGACCACTTCCGCTGCCTGTTGCTGCTGTTTTCTGCTAGTTCAGGAGAAGCCGAACAGAATCACCACTTCCGCTGCCTGTTGCTGCTGTTTTTCTGCTACTTCAGGAGAAGCCGAACAGAATCTGCAATTCGTAATCATCGCCATCTCCAAGAAACCAAGTACCTTTCGTCTGAAACAAAACCCCTCTGTTCCCTTTACACCCTTTAAACCAAACCAAACATTACACCATTTGTCTAAAAGTCTTTATATTTAAACCAAACCACATCATATTTGGACCAAACCAAATTTGGACCAATCTCTTTACATTTAGACCAAACCTGACCATTGCATATTTGGCCGATATTTTTTTCTTTCTTCTAATCTACTATTATGCTTTACAACCAAAAAAAAAAAAAAAGTCTTGAGTTGTTTTGGCTATTGCATTCTGCGACGTTTCTATTACTTCGAAAGGGTGAAGACTGAAGAACTGCAGATAATTTTGTCAACATGACAACTATTGATGATACTACTGCTCCCACTGGATCCGAATATTTTTCCACTTTTCATTCTCTTTCGGTAAGATTTGACGGCACAAATTACTTGATCTGGTCTCGATCTGCTTACCTGACTATTGCTGGAAGAGGACTAGTTGGATACATTACGGGCACTACTATCAAACCCACTACCGCAGGTGTTTTACAGGATAAATGGATATCAAACGACTCTCTTATTATGTCATTCCTTTTGAATTCCATGCATCCAAATATTGCCCGGGGTTACCTATTACTTGATACTGCAGCCCAAATCTGGAAGGCTACTACTGAAACATATGGACAGTTGGGGAATGATGCACAGGTTTATGAGCTACGAAAGAAGCTTCATGAGACTACCCAAAAGGAACTAACTGTGGCCCACTATTATGCTGAGTTGAGGTCTCTTTGGCAAGAGTTGGATCATTATGGGGATTATCACCCCACTAATCCAAATGATGTGGTGACATATAAGAAGTACATTGATAAGATTCAAGTATATGACTTCTTGCCAGGTTTGAACGTAGAGTACGATCAGATCAGAGTGCAAGTCTTAAGTCGTTCTCCCTTTCCTACACTAGAACAGTCTTATGCTCTTGTTCAGTGTGAGGAAAGTCGTCGATTAGTCATGCTTCATACTCCTATTATGGAGAAATCAGCTTTACAATCTGTTTGCACTAAATCTGATCCGGCTAAGGAGATTGTCAAGTGTGAGCACTGTCACAAACCATATCATACCAAGGAAAATTGTTGGAAACTGCATGGGAAGCCTGCTGATTTTGAGCAAAAACGAGCACAAAGACAAGGAAAACAAAAGGCTAATCTTTCTGAGACAATTTCCACCACGCCCTCTGCAGACGTTGGTTTTTCGCAGGAGGAGTTCGCTACTCTGCGACGTATTATGCAGTCTTCTCTGCCCGGTACAGCCTCGACCATTGCTTCCTCTACTACCCCTACCAACTCCTACCTAGCTACTTCAGGATCTGGGGAAGGAGATTGGACGTGGTAAATGGACTTTATGCCGATTGGAGGATCTACTTCTACTTTGACTACATCTTCTAATCAGGTCCATTCGGTAATATTAGACCTTCATCAGTGGCACCGTAGGCTCGGTCATCCACCTTTCAAATTTTGTCATTTTCTCTAGATTTGGTTTCCTGATACTTTTATCTTACCATTACAATTTCTTCCTTTCCAAGTTTCCCCATTGGAATTTCCTTTGTTATTGTTTTCCCACGTGTAAAGCTACACGTGAGGGGGAGATTAAAGATTTAATGTCTACAATTCAATGCCTTTCATGTAGACTTCCTTATGTAGAATTTGATCTTTGTTACCTTTGAAAGTTTGTCCCTTACCTTCGCAATCTTCCACTTTGGAGATCTAACATTGCTATAGAACTATCTTTTTTACTGTGCAGAACCTGATCTCTGTTAACCCTGGAGATTTGCCCCTTAACTTGACATCTTCCCTTCGGAGATCTAATCTTGCAAAAGATTTGTTGTTTGACCTTTGCAGAACTTGATCTCTATTACCTTTGGAGATTGTCACTTATCTTGACAAATTTTCCCTTACCTTTGGAGATTGTCCCTTGGCAAACTTTCCCTTTAAAGATCTAACATTGCTACAAATCAAAACTTTCACTTTGGCTACTTTACCCTAGCTATTGTTACCTCAAAAATATATTTTCCCTCAGATTTGTGCAGAAATTTAGTCTTCTCAACATTTGAAGATTCTACCTTTTTACTTGGGCGTTCTTCCTTGGAGACATAAAGTTGCAATAAAGATGAGGACAAATCAAATGGAAGTCTATAAGGCAGAAGTAATCTATAAGTTTGAAGATCAAATTGCAGATGTTTACCTGGACAGATGTTTTATACTCTTTTGGTCAAGTTGGACATGTGTGATATCCATGCCTCAACTTGAGGGGGAGTGTTGGATTCTATTAGGAGTCTAATAAGAGTTTGTATAGGAGTTAAATTAGAGTTTGCATTCATATAAACTTCTATTCCTTGTAATAGTCTACTTTCCACTTTATTATAAATAAAGGGCTTGAGATCATGGATCAATAAGCCATTCTACCAATTTCATATTTCTCAACACTAAACTTATGACCACATAGAATTGGTTCATGACCACATAAACTGGCTTAACAAAGGCCCAACACCCATATCTATCTACCCAAAGTTAATTTCAGAAAGAAGTTGGCCAATTTGGTGCCAGACCTGCATTAGATAGGCCTTGAAGTCAACATCTTGAACGATGCAACAAAGGCATCACAAGCTCTCTCCCTGAAACCTCAATTGAAAACTCCATATCTCATTGTGGTTTACAAGAGAATAGTTAGGTATATAATAATACTTCAGACAGGTAAACAGGTCAATCCATTGGGTGATACCGTGGGGTTTTTGTCCATGCTTCCCAGTGAGCAACATGATCAATGATGGTCTGCTACCAAGTGCCAACACAGATCTTAGAAAATTGTCCATTCAGGTCCCTTTGCAATGTATGTCAAAGTGGATCGATATTTGATCTGGGAACAAAACAATTCAAGTTACACACTACATTAACCTTTCAGACATGTCACTTATCCACCTCGGCTTATTCATCATGGGTATCCCTGAATATTTATTCTGAAAGTGTTCAATTAACTTCTTTTTTTGGTTTGTGATTTTCACTAAATTGTATCAATGAGAAAAAGATTTCGTAATACTAGATATTTTGGTTCTTTCAAAGGGCTTATCACTTATTTGAAACAAAACAGGACGGATGAAGCTCGAGTAATGTATGAAAAGCTCCAAGTGCACCCAAATGCTCAAGTGAGCAAAAAGGCAAGGGAGTTCATGTTTAGCTTCCAGGTATTATTCCTTCTTGACATTTGATATTGAATTATTCTGAATAGGACTATCTTCAGCGTATCATTGATCTTTATTTCTCCTGTTATCATTATCATTTGGTTACTAAAATTTTTTGAGCAATAACATTCACCCCCTTGGGTTTGTGGGTTTTTTTTTCTTTTTTTTTTTACAGACAACCCCCTCTTTGGTCAATTACGTCCATAATCATAAAGGTTGATGATGTTAGTTATGAAATGAAAAAGACATTTCTACCCTAGTATGTCTTGAATTAAATGCTTAGTCTTAAATGCCATTTGTACAATCTTCCTTGAAACAAATCTTCTAGTCGATTTTGAAAGGTTTGTTGCATACCATCTCAGATGAAGGTGAAGAAGATACAACTTTCTGGCAGACCTTCCCTTGCTCAGTAACTATCCACCCTCACTTTTCCTCTTCTTTTAGGAATGACTAGAAAAGGTTCTTTGAGACTGTCTTTCTTCATGTACATTATCCTTTCTTAAACATGAGGCTTACCTATACCAACATAAAAAGATAAATAAATAAATAAAACAAACCCCAGTCCCAATCTTCCACCCTCCAGTCACCACTGATCTCCCTGGACCACCCTTTTCTTCAACTGCCCAGCCCATCTCACTACCTGTAACTGTGCCTCCACCCTGGTTAGAGAATACATGGGAGAGTGGAGAATAGAAGCAAGATAGATCAAGAACTGTTGGTTGGGTCTCAGGGAATAGGAGCAATGTACAGGGAAACTCAAACTTATTCAAATCAAAACAACTTGGATTGAATTATTCTGTCAGAAAACTGATGCTATTCTCATTGTATTAAATCAACCAGCTGGTATGATTCAAAGCAATTCTAAAAATGGCAGATATAAAAGAACAATAGCAACCCCTTTCCCAAATAAATGGGGTTGGCTATATGGATCATTGCCTTCTAATCAACTCTATTTGAGGCAATACTAGTTACAAAACCTAAGCTATGCATATCCTTTCCCACAACTTCTCTTAAGGTTTTTTTTTTTTTAGGTTTGCCCCTAGTTCTTTTAATTTATTCTATTTGGATTAAATCACTTCTCTGCATAGGGGTGTTTAAAGGCCTCCATTGAACATGGTCATGCCACCTCAATCAATTGGGCTACTCTCGGTCTAGTTCTAATATGATTATTTCTTACCTTATCTTTCCTAGTTTTGCCACGTCCGAATGACACTCTACACCATACATTATAGTTGGTCATGACGGTCTTATAGAATTTTTCTTTGAGCTTTAATGGAATACGTTAATCACACAAGAACCAAACACACCTCTCCACTTCATCCAACTATTTTAATTCTTTAGGAAGCATTATCCTCTATATCACCTTCTTTGTTTCTAATTTAGCCAAGATGCCTAAAATAATCACATTTTATAATCTATGCCTCATCAAGTCTTACCACCTCATCATCTGTCTGATCGTGACCAAAGTTATGCACTAGATATTCCGTCTTAGTTCTACTTAGTTTTAAGTCTTTTGGTTCCAAATTTGCTTTCCATGATTAAAGATGCCTTACATGAGTTGATATAAAGATGCCTTACATGCACCTTTAATTTGGTATTAATCCCTACTTGTGTATCATCTTCCAAAATAATATCATCAACAAGAAGTATACAACAAGGAACTTTCAAAATAGCAGATTTGAAACTAAGGATTTACTAGAAATTTGAGATGTTTAAATTTGTTCAACTTCGAAAAAACAGTTTTGATATTTGGAATGGTATCATTGGTGATGTATGGTTCATTTGTATCATTTTGTCCATACCATTTATCAAAGGCTATAGTAATGTCATAACGATAACATACCGTATTTTATTTGGTATGATATAAATGGCACGGTTTCAGTTTCAGTAAATGGCAATATGGTATGAGTTAACACCTTTAGGTGTATGTAATAGAAAACAACTCGAAGATGCTTGTAAAAGATGCAAAACCTAGGGGGTGCATATACTTTTGCCTTTTAAGTACTATCATGGTAGTAGTACCTTTGATCTTTTACATTCATTTACCACACAGGCCATGGAGATGATGAGGGTAACAGGCACATCTCGCTCTCCAAAGACAACAGGCTTCCAGAGCTATTTTGAAGCATTTATAGAAGATAAGCCTGACTACCCTCAGGGTGCTATCAAGGAGGAACAGTATTCCTTGATATCAACTGAATTCCTTCCATATATACTGTTTCTTGTTTCACCCATTTTTCTTGTAATTCTTTATAGCTGTACAACGGGGTACCTGATTCTTACATTTCGTCTCTAAGTAAGATTCATGTAAAGTATAAATAAATAAATAAATAAAGGCTTCATATAATTATCCTCCATTTATGCCATAATTTTTCTTTTATTTTTATTTTTATTTTTTGGTAGGGGCCATAAGCAGATGTACTTTATCATGAGAAAATGATAACATACCCTTAAAGGTGTCAATTATGTATAGAAACCGTGTAAACCATACCGAACCGTGCTATTCAAAATCGGTACTGTATGTACTGAATCCGAATTTATAAATTAGGTACAATATGGTATGGGTTCTAGGTACTCATACCGTCGATATGTATCAAAATCGTACTGAATTACTATACCAATGGTATGTACCGAATTTGGTACAGTATAGTATTGTTTCTTAAGAGTTTTAGAAGATTTTGCAGTGCAATCTTTGTGGATTTAAGGGCAAAAAAACCATTCAAGAAGTGAATTTGCACTTTCAGCTAGTGAAACTCAAAAAGACTCAGCTAGAACATGACCGAAAAAGTGACAGTTTAAAGCAATATCAATGTCACTCAAGACAATAAGGACTTTCCTTTAGAGCGTAGATTAGTCGGAGCATAGATCTTAACAAACAAACCAATAACAAAAGTGGAATGGGTTCTTTTGTTATGAAATTATACCGCAGTATATATTGTGTTTAAACCGTTTTTTCACACCGATTTTGTACCAAAATTGTATTATACCGTGTAAATTTGACACGGTATAGTTTTGATTTTCGATATTCAAAGTCGGTACCATACTGAAACCATATCAATTGACATCCTTACATACCTGTCCCTTTCTTACTAAAATACCAAACTACTTGCTTGTATCCTTTCAAAGGGTATATTCAAGTTTTATGGCTGTTTGTTGATTTAATTGCATAGTTTTTTCGCTTTTGAGGGTTTTAGCTAATGGACCCCTTTAGTTTGTATAATATAATAATCTTGCTGGTAATCATTAATAGAAACCTGTATCATCTCATCTTGTTAGTAATATAGCTTTTGGTCTCGAAAGAAGCTGGACTTGTCTTCAGTTGGAAGCTTTGTTACTTATTACTGCATATTCTTTCCACCCAAGTGTCAGTCTTCTCATTCCTTCACCTTTAGGGTAGGCTTGTGTGAGCCCAAGTGTGAGTGTGGATGGGTGGACAGCTTGTTTGGGTGGAGAGGATCTGAATTGGGTACTTAAACCTAATGTAAGAAATTTCGGCAGAGTTTGCCGGTTCGCTACCTGGCAAACCGGCGAAAGAAAGATTTCGCCGACATAGCAAATCACTGACATATTGTCATATACGGAAATCAGCAAATGTGAGCCTGTGGTAAAGTTTTTAAAATATAAAATAATGTTATATCCTGCAAACAAATAAGATTGTCAAAAATATCATTTGATGGTCTATGTGTGTAACAAGTCATGTCACTTTCATCGTTTATGTTAAGTGATTTTCTAACCTTTTTATCTTTTACAATTCCATGGTTTTGACAGTGCCACGCGTGTGGCTACAAATGCAAAACGTACTCTCTAAGTCATCCACTTATCTTTTGAGAAATACCAAAAGTTCATTTCATCTTCTTCAGGTAGTTCGGTGATAGAAGACTTCAAAAAAGCTACAGCACATTCCAAAGATGGCACTCATCTTTGGGACCCGTTCTTCCCACCCATTCAGTTTTCTAAATACTCCATGATTTGAACTTCAAAGATTTGAAATCCTAGATATTGGACACTCCAAACTTGAAACAAGCCCTTAAGTCATCCACTCATCTTTGAGAAAACCAAAAGTTCATTTCACTCCGGTTGTCTGGCATCATCTTCTTCTTCTCAAACTTAAAAAAAGATTTGGACCTCACAGCTCGACACAGAGACGACTGCACCGTGTTTCTTGGTTTTTTTTTTCCCCTTTCTCGAATTTGTCATTTGACGACAACATTTCTCAGGTTTGGCGGCGATCTCGCCAATATTTCGCTAGTTCGGTCATTTTTTGGTGATTTTTCGGCGAGATTGTGTGATTTCATTTTTCGGTGAGTATTTAGGTTCACTACTCACCAAACCAGGTGAAATTTGCCAATTTTTCGGCGAGAAATGTTTTACCTTGCTTATACCTATATCAAACACTGGGAAATGTACTAATTGACACACTTAGATATAAGTATTGGTATTGTTTTGGACATTTCAATATCTATGCATGCAAATATATGGTAATAAGGATGTAATAGAGATGGGCTAGGTTGGGCTTTGCAAACTCAAATCCCAGCCTTGAATGCTATTTTCTAAGCTCATTCCTCAAACCTAAGCCTAAATTAGGTCTAAAATTCTTGTCATTGGTCTCAACTTTGATGGGCCAAGTCAAGCCCAGTTCTACCCTAATTGTCCATTGGACCTGGGCCTGGGCCTGGCACTGGCCCTAATGATTTTGATATAAAAAGTATTTCATCCAAATAGGAATGAAATGCACAACCATGACAATTAAAATTCCAAAACCCTTGTTTTAAAAATCAAAGAAAAATAAAACATCCATGCTATTATTATTCTCCACATTTTAAATATGACATAATAAAAAAGTCAAGGACAAATCGAAACAGGTTGACTGGTTGGGCAAGACAAACACATATCTCATACCTACCCCTACACTTGACCCATCCTCAGAACTAAAACCTTGAGCCCAAATCTTGCACTTCTTTTTGATGTTGATACTTTTAGAAGATAAAATAGTCAACCAAAAAATCAGTAGCATTAATATTAAAACTCACCCACTCACGTAATGAAGAAGAAAGAGAACAAGAAGAAGTAAGACAAGCAAGGTTTTATATTATTTGCTATTTGCTACTTTATATTAAAACTCATCCCAAGAGTTTGCATCCCCTTCATGTGGGACTCTCCTAAGAATATTCTTGCTTGGAATAGAAAATCCGACGTGATTAAATCCTAGAGCTCATTAGGTATTATTGGGAGATTTCCTTTAAAAAGAAGCTCAAATAGACGCTTTAGTTGTCACATCCCGCCCTAAATCCACCAAGGGGATACCCTATCTGGATTACCCGGGGAGTGAATTACAATCCCGCCGATCAAGTTTAGGAACGATCATAGTCACTTAGCACAATAATATAATCAAAAGCAAGAACAATTCCTTGTATCCAAATAATTTAATAATAAAAGTCGAGAAAGTACCTCAGAAGGATTCACAAATAACATCAGAGTGCGAAAAGGATTTCATTAGTGTAAACAATCAAGTGTGAAAAGGAGGGAGGAAACCCATCCTATAAAAATAGCGGAAGAAGGTTCGACTAAAATTTAAAGATTACAACCGGTTCACCAAATAACAAGTGAAACAACTAAACTATAGTCCCGACAATTCAAATAAAATGTTAAAAAGGGAATGAGGCGACATCCCATCCCTAACACACAAATATAAAACTGAATTGCTACAAACAAGTCCCGATCTCGGCCTACTCGTCTTTATCAACTGGTTCATCGCCACCGGGACATGATACAAGTCTTCAACTCGGCCTCCAGAGGGTTGGACTTGCCATAGTCAACGGTGGTAGTACCGCAGGAAAGTCTAACAAAATATGTTGCAAAAAGGAGTGAGTTCGAAAGAACTCAGCAAGGTAGTCATTCCATAAAATATAAACCATATGATACAAGCCATAACATGATGCAATATGATATGGAACACATGATGCTAGTATGGTTCTAACTCTATGAATGCTGGTCTCTAAGGTAGACATGCTTTAAGTCATAGCACCATACTTCTCTGGGTCGTCTGTCACTCTCCCGTTCCATATCTTGGGAATGTCCGGGGAATATCGGTAAAGTCCTCAAAAAAACCATGGTTGGGGATTTAGTCACCACTCTCTCACATCACCATTTGGTATAAGTATTGGCGCATGTCACAGTAAAGCCTAGCCCAATGCAAGTCATCTACTCGGTCATATCAACTCGGATCCGGATACGTCCATTCCTCGCCCCCGGCGATCCTTTCCGGTATCCTTCTCACTAGAGTCAGCGTAATCCCGGATTACGGACTCATCAACCCTATTGGTCATCCACATATAGGAAACGGGAAGCTCTCACGTCCTCTCACGGGTTGGTTACCGGTCTTGAGCGCCCGTGAGCCCAAGTCTATCCATATGCAACCCTACCAATAAATGGCTCCCACAATGAGATTTATGACCTCTCACGGATTGGTTACCGGTCTTGAGTGCCCACAAATCCCCATTGCTACCACGGGTCGTTCGGTCTCAATGCTTTTCCGATTCGGGTCTGATACGACAGGGACATCCTAGCCAAACAACTAGACAATCCTATGTATGTCATCCAATAACCCGGGAAAGAGTCGATAGGCACCATCGGAGAACATCCCATACTATTCCCTCCGGTGCCCAAGGACGACGAAGCGTCAATAGGACACTCCCCAATCCCAAGTCATACGTAAGCAATCACATATTCAAGTTCATCACTTCTCATGCATCCAATACATCTTCATAATACAAGTTAAATCATGATATTTAAATGAATCATCATAGACATAAGTAGACAAGAATAGTAATGTAACATGACAAGAGTATAAAGATTTCAATACTACTGTTCTAACACATATATCACAGTCTTATAACGATTAAAAGAAATCAAGAGATTCTATTCATAAATAAGAACATAAATCATAAGTTGATGATCTATATGTTTATGGAGATAACCATCCTTACCTTAGGTTGAGTTGATGATGAATTGAGAATACCAAGAATTAGTCCAAAAGAATTGTTAAGACCCTAAACAAACATCAATAACAAGTTAGAGAAGAAGTCGGGAAGATCGGATGTCATTTGAGTCAAAACTGACCAAGGTTGCTGTTCGCAACAACTTTGGTCGATGGTATCGACCAAAATGATCGACCAAAATAATCCTCGGGCAGAATAGTGGATTTTGGGGATTTTGGTCCGAAATGGGTCTTCCGGGGTTCGGATCGATCTGAAACTTGGAGGCATACTTAACAATAGTAGTAGGACACTATAAATCAAGGAATTAACCCAATCCAATGGTCTAATTAAAAAGCCCCAATTTGAGCTATCAAGTTCAAGTGATAAACATCATGGCATGAGTTGGAATTGATTGCATTGATGAGGAATAGCATGCAATAGCTAGGGGAACTAATAGAAATTCGATTGGAATCATATGGCAATGTTAAACATGAACATAATACACTCTATAGCTCAGTTTGATATCAAATGGTATGATGTTAATAGGTAAATCATGGAATACATTTGCTAGGCATGAGATATAAGCATTAGCATCAATGAATGGTTAAGGGAATCATGGATTGAGCATGAGTAGGCACTTGGAGTGGTGGTTGCAAGTTTGCAGCACCATTCCAAATGTCCCATCAGCAAGATGGCAATAGGAAAGAGTAGGAAATGGTGGGATAGAGAGTGGAATGAAGAGTCATACCTTAGTGTAGAAGATGAAGGCAAGAATCAATTATAAACTAAGTGTCTTTGATGAGATACCCTTCACACTAACCAAGGAGCTGCTTTGGGAAGCTCTCCCCACGTTCCCAGGTGAGAAAAATGATTGCAAAAGGCTCAAGGCTCGAGGTCATATTAAATAGAAAAGGAATATTCCATGGAATCATTAACTTGGCAGACTGGGACATTTTGGTCGATGGTCCTTGGTCGATGGTATCGACCAAAATGATCGACCAAAATGTTTTCAGCAGAAAACTCAGGTTTAGAACAACAACTTCAAGTAGGGATTTGAAAGGATATACAAGGTCAAATTGAGTGAGGTTTTCTCCTACAAGTCAATCAAGAAGTCTAGTTTCCAGAAATACCTTTGGATCAAGCATGTGAAGTCATTAGGTCCACCAACTAAGCTCACCTTCTTCGATGCGCAAGCAGGATTTTCCAGACATAGTTCAGCAACTTCGGACAAGGATTTGGAGGGTTATATGGGGTCAAATGGAGTGGGGTTTTCTCCTACAAGTCCATCAAGAAGTCTAGTTTCAAGAAATATATTTGGATTGAGCACAGGAGTTCATTTGGTATTTCAACTAATTCACCCCTCTTCGGTGCGCAGATTCGAAACTAACACTGACAATGCCCTCAAGTGAGGGGCATCATCGTCAATGTTCACGGGCTTGGGTTCCGACACCAAATCATCAACCAAAAGGGTCCACAAGTCTCATTTCCCCCACTTTGGGTTTTCGGACCTACAAACATAATAGGTCCCGGGCCGGGCCAAGGTAGGATAAGGCCAAACATTACAAATCTATCCTAAGGGAAAGGTCTGACATGGCTTCCTAAGGTTTTCAAAGATAATAATATTGAAACTAAAGTCCAACTTTAAGGTCTAATATCAAACAAGTCTTTCTTTATCCCAAAATAAAAAAAGGTGTCCGGGCTAGGTTTGGGCTGGATGTTACATTAGTACTCCTATATCCATGTTGAGTTGCAAGCATGAATAATTATTTATCATAGTTGCCAATGCAGGGTTTGTAGAGTAGTAAGATCCATACTTTTCAGTGGAGAGGTCATGGGTTTGGTTCGACCCTTGCAGACGGAAATCTCCCCCACTGAAGATTTAGTTGAGGTGCGCGCAAGTTGATCCAGATGAACCTCAGATACCAAAAGAAAAAATTATTCATCATAGTTGAAGAAAACTAGGTCCAATGTTGTAAATCAAAACCCAAGTCCTATACTCTATTATTTTCTTAGTAAAATATGATATTTGCTATAAAAAAAATAATAATTGTTGTAACCAGAATTAGTGGAGAAAGATTGCATCCCCTTTTTTTTATGACAAATCATTTTTGTATTGAGGCTATCTTTTATCATTTAACAAAATTTTGAAAATATATAAAATTTCAATAATATCTTAATGATGAGTCCCTTTTAGATTAAATTTTACCTCTAGATTATACCATTTTTAGAAATAAAATAGCATGGCACTCAAAGAAGATTGAAATTAATTGCTCTAGCAATTTAACAAGATGCATTATATATGGTGCTTGAGAAAACGATTAAACTCATCAAGTTTATCATGACTTGGGTCTGTCTTCATTTTAGATGATTTGTGAACCAATTTCATTATTTTTTAGTCAATCCTAGCCCGAACTTTTTCAAAACATTTTTTTGTATGATGCAAAAACAAGTTTCATTACTTCCAAAATATGTAGTACATTTTGAATATTACATCTCAAAGGTATGCCTGCTAAGCGATTGTTCTTTATATAGAAGTGAGTATATACATACATTTCTATGCTAGGGAATAGGGATATAGTAATATGAGAGAGTTTACTTGTTAACTGAACAAACAAGTGTACTGAGTAGTATGGCCAAGGATCCTACATAGGGGTAGGTAGCATTTTAACAAAACTTGAGGAGTTAATCCATAGGTGCCTTACTGGGATTGCTCTAGACTTACTGAGTCCAACCTGCTACATAGAATACTCTTGTCATGGACCAGAAAATGTTGTTGAACTCCTACAATCATTAAAACTGAGTCCATTGTGAATGTCAAAATCAAAGTGGGAAGATAGAGATCTTTACCTGCATGGTAATTTTGTGTGCATAGTGAATGAGAATGGTGGGAGTCATAACAAAGGTTCGAAATATCGAGTGTTGACACCATCGACATCCTAAAATGGCGAAGACATTTTGTCGATATTTTCGCGGGCAGTTTCAATGATTCTTTACTTTCTTCCTCTCTTCCAACAGTGATTCCAACGATTTCCATTCCTTGGACTCCAGTGACTTGGACGACGTTTCTCCTCTTCCATTTTGAGAGGACTAGCCGGAGTGGACCTTGGTACTCTTAGAGAATCCAATCTTTTCCGGAAAAGCTTTTCATAAATCTTAGTAGAAATCAGACGTTTAGTGGGGTTTGCCGAAGGACTCGAAGATCTAAAATTTTTGCAGAAGTTCATATGCTGATGCAATGCTTCGTTGGCGCTGATGATCCTATCGAATCTAACCATCTTGTCCTTTACAGCTCTAGCACAAAGACCACAGATCCATCAACCTTGATACCTATCTTGAACTCATGAAACGGAGAATATAGAGAAACCCATCGAAAAATAAGGAAAACAACGATTTTCACCGACATTTCACTCGTCCGACGACTATGGGCGATGTATCGTTGATATATTGCAAATCCAATATTGATTGGTTGTGTTGAGTCGATACCTATCCACACGGAGATATATCACCGACATTGTGTATAGAGGTTATAACATATGCCACATTGAGACTTGCTAATTGGAGAGCCAACATTCAATAGTTAATAGTATTTAGATTATCTTCCGGTTTTGGAAGTTTAGCCTAATGGAGGCATCGGTTTCTTGCTTGCCAAAGATAATAAAAGCTCCCTTGAAGATGTAAATCTTGCTCGATGAAAAAAAAACCAAAAAAAAAAAAAAAAAAAAAAAAGATAATAAAATGTTATCGCTAGGATAGAGAAAAACCAATCATATTAATGAAGTTCATATACCTATCCGTCTTGCAACTAAAACGTGATTTGAAAAATCACATAAAAAAAAGTGCACCAAATTGTTTCATCAATTTTTTTTGCAAATGAGGCAAAGTGTGGCTGTTGAAGACCATTTACAAATTATGGATGTAACTGGTAAATTGTTTGATATTGTTCTCCACAAAAACAACTGATATCATGGATGCAGTTTAAACTTTTTATGGAAATAGGTCCACCATTTAAGATACTTTAGTGATATGAGAACAAGGAAGAAGATGTAAAGCAGCTCACTATGTAGAGAATTTGGCATTCTAAACATTGTTTCAATGCCATCTATCTTATTCATCAAAGATCTTGTATTGGGAAATCTCATTAACAAAGTGAGTTGGAAGTAGAGACAATAAGAGACTTGAATCCCAAGTTCCATCTGAAGTTGCTTGAGATACCCATTTGGGCTGGGTCCTTCCCTAAAAATTTCGGGGTATACTCCTTACCCTAATAGTAGGGAGCTAAGGATCTAACCAAAAAAGGGTGTTTCTCGCATTGTCAATTTGTCTAGTTACAAAATGCTTTAATTTAGGGAGATTGGAGTTTGTCTAGTTACAAAGGCTTTCATTTAGGGAGATTGGAGACCAAACTATTCCAAATAAAAGACCCCTTCTTTTTAAGAACAATAGGGTCAAAAGGGGATGACTATGAAAAATACTTACCCTTAATAACATTGGTCCAAATTGAGTCAGGTTCTGATATAAGCACCAACATTGCTTGAGAAGTAGTGCTTGATTATGGATCTTCCAAGGGTGGATCCCCAGCCCTCCTTTTTGAATTGGTTTGAAAAAGAGGGATTTTCACTAGAAAAAATGCTTTCCTAGAAGAGTTTGTGTTTCCCAGCACAAAATTGGTACACTAGATTATCAAGCTTACTGCATATATTGCTAGGGAAATCAAAACAATCATTGAGAAAGTTGATAGAGATGGGAGAACCAATTTAATTAAAACAAGCCTACCTGGGAAAGAGATGGTGTTGATTTTCCAACTACTGAGTCAAGAAGCCATCTTATCAATTAGAAAGGAAAGGTCTTTAGTGTAAGAGTGAGAATTGAGCAAATAACTCCCCAAGTATTTGGATGAGACTTCATTTCTGGGATCTTGATAATCTGAGACAAAAAAAAATCATGCATTTAGAGAGAAACATTAGTATTGAAAAAAATGCCGCTCTTTGAAAAATTAATGCTTTGACCTGATAGGTTCGAAAATAAGTCAAGTGCCCCTTTAAGAGTGTATAAATCATTCTTAGTAGCACGGAAAAATAAGAATGCATAATCAGAAGAAAGAAAAAAAAATAGAAGGTGAGTTACTTCCATGGAAGATCTCCCAACTTTTATCCCTTTGAACCAATTAAGCTCTCTATAAGAGGCCAGAATTTGGGATAAAACCTCCATGACATGGATAAATAAGTAGGGGCTCAAAAGACAACATTGTCTAAGCTCTATCGATGGGGTGAAGAGGTCAAGGGGAGACCCATTAAGTTTATTGAAAAGGAAGTAGTTGAGAGGAGGGTCTGAAATAAGAGATACTGAGTGAGTTTCAAATCCCAAAACATGAAGAATGTGAAGAACTAGTCCGCACTAAACTCTATCATACGCCTTTGGGAGATCGAGCTTGATAGCCACAACTCCCTCCCTCTTGATTTTTTGTGCTTTAAATAGTGAGAAATTTCATGGGAAATACTGATGTTGTTATAGACTTGTCTCCTAGGGACAAAGGCTCCTTGAAGGGGGAGATAAACCTTTTCATGAAAAGGTTTAATTCGATTTGCCATAAGTTTGGGAATATTTTATAACTCATAGCATAAACTAATCGGTTGAAACTGCTAGACAGTGAACGCATTAGCTTCTTTAGGATTGAGAGCTAATAAGGTGTGATTTAAGCCAAAAGCCAAGACAGAAGGAGAGAAAAATTGATAAACTATAAGGCTAATACCATCCTTAATAAGATCCCAATATGTTTCATAGAAACATGCATAGTATCTATCAACTCCCGGTGCCTTATTGGAAGGGTATTAATAGATTACCTATCTCATCTCTTCCATTGAAGGAATTAGGCTTGCACAAGTGAAATCATCGGGACTCATGATTGGATCAAACAACACTTCCACAAAACTTGGTCTTGAGGCTTAGAAGTGGAAAAAAGAGATTTGAAGAAAGATGAGAATTGAAAGGCTATATCCCTAGTGTTAGTGATGATCTCACCTAGGTCAATTTGAACAAATTATATTCGGTTTTGGATTGAACGTCCTTTGTCATGTGTGGTAATATTTAGTGTTTCAATCTCCATATTGAATGAAGTCATGTCTGGATTTCAGCATCGAAAAAGATTCCTCTGGATCAAGGTGTTCAAAGAGGTCATCAATTATGGATATGGTAGGTCTTTATTTTCTTTGCACATATATTGGGCAAGAAGAATATATTTTTCAAATTGTGGATTTGACCAAAAACATCCCAATTCCATTTATGTAAGAGCATGGAGAGAACAATGAATTTTTCTTGCCATGGGTGAAGGCGTCAAGTCTCCCGTGTTGAGGATAAGAATTGATTAAAATGGGGGGTGGGCTAACCAAGGTAATTGAAAATGTAAAAAAATTTTTTTTAATTTTTAAGAGAGTTTTGGGGATAAGTTGGGGAAGTATGGGATTATGGTCCTAGAGAAAGGAGTTTATTGCTTTAGAGGGAGGGAAAAGTTAGAATCCATTGGGGAGATGCCATAAAACAGTCCAATTTTTCCCGAATGTGTCTATGACCTTGTTGGCTAATGGTCCATGTGAAATTTGACCTTGGTAAAGGGATATTGATTAGGCCATGCCTACAAGAGAGCAAAAGGAGTTTGTTGGAAGTAGACAAAGAGAAAGGGATCTCCTTGCTTATCATGATCATATAGAAGTTCATTAAAATCACCCATGATAACATATGGTTCAAAGATGGTCTCCAAGAAATCAGATAGTTGGTGCCAACACTATAGATTATCCCTAACCTTTGAAGATCCATACACAAATAACCCATCCATCACAATATGGTCTAAAAATTTCAGTTTGATAGATATAAATCTCTACAGGGTTATGACCAAAATGATTTTGAAGAAAGGGCTTTCCCAAGGCCCACAAACCTCCCTACCTCCCTACTTTACCAGAGCAAGGAATACAAGCTATAGAGTTGAACAAATTTAGGGGACGGGCAAAATTTGATTTTTATAAGATCTAGAGACTTCAATTTACAAATGAAATGCAAATCAATATAATAGCCTTTAACATGTTTAGAAAAACAACTTAGAGACATCTGAGAAGATAACCCTTGAATAGAAGAGGGAAAAACAAGAGACCACAATACATTAAACAACAACCTAGATCAATTCCATAGAGAACAACAAGCGGAGGAGCAAAAAAATTGAGCACAAACAAACAAGGAGAATGGATCAACAAAATCAAATGTCGGAATTGGAAAGAAAAAAAAACAATAAAGAAAAGATACCTAGGCAAAGGCATTGAAAGACGGCATCGTTGGTTATGAGCTGCTAGGCCTAGAAGCTAGATGAGGTCAAAGATTGTTCATTATGCTGAAGGATCCATGATAGTATGTCATGCTACAAGGCGGTTGGATAATCGGTAAGAGAGAAAAGGAATCAAACATACACACCGAACCAGTTACTAAGATAACCAACAAAAGGAGGATGATAGGTATAGGTTGCCTTACATTTCTTTGCTGCTACTGGAGTATCCTTACCATCTAGAGTGGTTGGCAATGCTAAAGTCACTGTAGGGAGATATGTCTTCTCAGAATGATCATCCATTTTAGGCATTGGATTGGAGTGTGGGATGGAGAAGCGGAAGAAAATCCCGTAAATAGAGAGTCCCAAAAATCCTCTGAGACATTTGCTGAGGAGTTGCTTTGCATAGAAACTTCCTAAAGAGTGAAGGTGGGATCCTTGGCTGAGTTCAAAGGATGGGCCTAATGAGTGGGCTTGTTATAATTTACTTCCACCGGGTGGGCCGTTTGCCTTTGATTTATAGCCTTAAATACATGAAAACCCAAGCCCGAAAAATGAGGGGGGACTTGATTAAGTTGCTTATTCAAATTTCCTTGAGCCAAATTACCATCCCCTATGTGAATAGGAAGATTTCACACAGGTGAAATTACCATGGGATCCCCAAAGTCATCATCTGAATCCAAGTGAAAAATCAAATGCAAATATGTTAATCCATTGGTAGGCCTCCTTAGGGGGTTGCTCACAAACATAGGCATAGTAGCACATCAAAGAAAATTTGCAAAGGTACCTCACACGGATGTCGACGCCAATTTTGGCGTGTTACAAGAGCAGTGGCATGTCTCATGATATGTTCTTCCACAATTGCATAGGCCAAAGCTCATAACTTATATGCACTAGATATGGTATTTTGGCCACATCTCTGATAAAAATGGAGGTTGTAATTGTTCAAGCTTTATAAAGAATACTTTAATCTTGGCCGCATCAATGCAAATGCTCTAGTTGTGGGATGATGTTGAATTTGGACCACTTTTCCCACCATCAAAGTTGTAAGCCATATATTTTGGTCATCCAAGCAAACCCATGGGGCTGCTTTGTAGTTGAATCCATACAGAGATCCTCTCTTGAGTGGGATCAGAAAGAGGATCATACACCGAAATAGAGCGTAGAACTAATAGTGTCTCCCACACCATCACAAGCCAAGTTGAATAATCCAGTCTCATAGTTTTGTTGTGCCAAAGTCAACATAGAAGCTGCCTCTATCAAAGCAGCAAATAAGTCTAACACCCATGTGGGCCCCCAACAACCTAAAAGCATAGAGCACAAATCTTCTTTCACTACTTTGCGGAAGCTAGTACAATATCCGTGCACCATCCCTTCTGCAACATTGATCAAAATAGGAATTTGAAGAGAAATTCCTACCATTGTTCCTAGTGGAGTGTTGGGCTGGCCAAACAGTAGAAAGAGACCTTTATTGTGGAGGATATTGTTTTCACCATATTGCTTACAATTTAGGGTTCTCTATGGGAATGCCTTTGCCACTAACAAAGAACTCTGGGAGGGAGAGGATGAACACCTCGAGGGTATGGAGATAAATAGTGTAGGCAAATAGAGAGTGGAGTTTAGGAGGAATGAAGTCACAAGGAGAGAATCTTAAGGAGAAGAGAGTGGAAGAAGAGAAGGTAAGTGGGGAACATCAAGGGGGAAGAGCCTCATAAGTGGCTAAGTGTCGGGTTGCATAGGAGGGGATAAAATTGAATGACAAATTGGATAACCAAAATGGATGAATGAGCCGACCATTGCTAGAAAAAACCAAGCCAAAATTGGCACCCTCAACACTCATCTCACAAGCCCGGTAGACTCACAGATGTTGATTCTAATGCCTCTGCCCAAGGTAAAGGGGCTAAATTAGGAAAAGAGAACACCTAACATAGAAAACAAGACACATTAAAAGAGAGGGTCAAAAAATTAAATAAGCAAGGAAGGGGGAAAGAAAGAGAAAGCAAAATATAGAAGCCTAGTAAAGCTAAGCGCAAAAGAGGCTAGTGGGTGGGCGAAAAGATGAAAGTTGAACCCAAGGAGTGTGAATCTCCTCTTTCATTTCCAGGCTTTGCTATGCCTTGGTTATTGTCTCAGGAGTCTCCGTTCCTAGGTATATTATTAGCTCCTTTCAATTGTGAGATATGTTTACCCCCAAAACATTAGAAGCAACATACTTGTCTTATTAGGTCTCTTCTTATTAGGTTTTGTTATTTTTCTATGCATAGCTACACTTGTGGTCACCCAAAAAAAAACACACGAGGGTTACAAAAGCTGAGGCTTTCCATTGAAGTGCCATGCAACCCATAGCGTCCTAATCACATCTTCTTCATGTGGCTTGTCTCTTTCTCACTAGGGGAGATAACGTATATGCATAAGTCACTCTAGTATTATTCCCAAAAGAATTTCCCTCTTTCTCCTAAATACTCTCTCGACAATTCCTATAATCACCAATATAATTCAATTCATATTACGTTACTACACATGTTTTCAAAATTTTAATATGTGGATGTCTTGCCATAGTCAAAACCATGTTTTCTAGCTATAACTTGCAAACCAGTATAGCTAAAAGGATAGTGAAGTTGTAATACCCATGCAAAGGGCACTTCAACAAAATATGAGCATATCCTAAAATCATGAACCAATTTCTAAAATCAAATTCTCATCTTTACCTACTCCTCTATTCGATGATAATAACTCTATAATGGTATCTTCTTTTTTATCAACTCCAAATGGGATATGAGATGTTTTAAATGTCATTTTGTCTCCACACTTCATTGATATAACCATCTCTTCCATTCACATCTCTGACTTTGTTGACCTTTGTAACATGGACGCTCCCACAATTTTTTTTATTTTTTTAAATAAGCCCATTTTGGGCCCTTTTTCTTTTTGCTATTTTTTGGTCTTTTGGCCCTCTTCTAGTGTGAAATATCACCACTTGCCCCCTCCCCCCATTCCCCCAACTTTAATAAAATAAAATAAAATAAAATAAAGGGGGCAAAGATAATGGATAAAAATGTTATTATGCCCCTTCCCTCCCAATGTTGAATTCTGGCTTGGCCCTTGCGCTAGAAATGCTCTCTCAACTCATTTGTTAAGTTAATACTCAAAAAAGGGAGAACAAAAATTATCTAGTAAGTTCTCTTTTAGGTTTGAACAAGAAAAAAAGTTCACTTATAGCATTGCTTACCTTAGATTTGTTCATATTGGTATTCCCTCACATTACCATAAATGTTGGAAATTTTTTCTAGCATAGCGCCTCAGACAAAAAATTTTCTACTGGATGTTCCTTCATGATGGTATCTTTACTAATGGTATGGTTTATAAATGGATCAATAGTTCATCTTACTATGTTTTTTAAATAGATCTGATGAATCAGTTTGGAACTTATTTTTCTCTTGCAGTTGGACAAAACACATTTGGGTTTCAGGATCATTGGACTTAAGAACTGGAAGTTGCAGCTTTTCATCAAGATTTCTCAAGCTTTTGGCTAGAATAAAAATAGATGAATTGATTCTTTTTTTTTTTTATTATTTCTTGCTATTATATTTGGGAGTTCAAAAATAGGTCAAAGATTCAAAAACTCAAAAAGGTACTCCACTGGCCATTCTTAAAACTATAAGCTGTTAGGGTGCAACAATTAGACATTTTGCCAAATAACTTTGCAAATAAGTCTTCTACCAAAGAAAAAAAATGACCTTTTCAAATAATGGTTCTCTCTAATGATCAATGGCTTAATCTATACTCTGTTGTGCTCTTCTTCATTGGGGTTTATCTTCTAATTTGGATCTCTAGAATGCGGGACATGGAGCAAATGAGTAAAGTGGAGGGATTTGGCATTTTTGTTTGGTACACCATGGAACCTATCTTGTTAGGAAACTTGCAAAAGCAGCCCAAGGAGATCTGAAGACAACAGTTGTTAGTGGACATTTTTGAAGCCTCAAAATTAATAGGTTTTTCTTTTCTTTCTTTTCTTTTTTTTTCGATTAAGTCGTGATTTATAGTGAAAATTACACATACATCCTCTAGATTTGTAAGTGATGAGTCATCATCTACTATATTTTTCTGGATTCCCTTGTTGTCCTCTTTTAACTTCAAACTCATTTCATTCTAACTTTCAAGAGAAGATAATAAATGAAAAAGAGAGAAAAGAAAAAAAAGAGGGATCCCAGGATGGGCTACAAAAATTGATTTTTATGTATTTTTATTTTTATTTTTATTTAGTTTTTTTTTTTTTTCCTTTCCCCGGTTTTTTTTTTTTTCCCCACAGGTACCATATATGTCGGATTTTAAAAAAGTACTGCATGGATCCGGTACCGTTGTAAAGGGTTCATATCGTCTGCACCATTAAAAACCTGAGTTTTGACACATGTCTTAGTATTTCTCAACCGATGGATGACTATTAACATGAAATCTGAGGGGAACCTCTATCAGACCGGTATTGGTTTTATCTGATTTAGATCCAACGAACAGAAAAGAAGGGGACGAAGAATGGTGTCTCCCAAGCGTAAGATTATCTCACGAAATAGCAAACATGTTTGAAAAATATAGATGTACCATAATTTACCAACTCTAGATGGTGTATATCTAACATTTATTGATTGATTTACACGATACATATATAGCCATACACTAGGTTATAGGGTATCCCACTGATACTAGCCAACGTATCCATATTTGACCCTTTAAACCTTGATTGCTGCCTCTATTTCATTCTCTTCCTCTTATTTCAGCGCGACAAAGCAATATATGTGAGCCATAGCGATGACACGACTGAGAAATACCAATTCAACCATGTTCTATCTGGATCCATCTAAATCACATAAACCAATACCGTTCTTAGTAAAGGTTTCATTCACTATTCATACTATAGTCATCTGGTTTTATCTAATACTTAGACGACATGTGTCCAAACCAGATTTGAGGTTGCGGATGTAGATGACTCAAAGGACATTTGTTGTTCCTCCTCCCCAAGGTTTAAAGTATCCCACGATACCATACGATACTAGCCAATACATATCCATATTTGACCCAACCGATACGATACATCTCGATACGTTTTTTCATTGATTTACACTAAAATATATTAGCCATAGCGATACACTACTCGATACAAGACGATACGTCTCTTAAAATCATCTAACCGATACGATACTCAATACCGATACTTTAAACTTTAATTTCTCCCCAAGACTCGAGAATAGGGAAGGCTACTTTGTAGAGGAAAGAAAGAAAAAAAAAACACGTAGATCAAGGAGAAAAGGGTGAAAGCCACTTCTTTAATGCTTACCAGTCTAGTTGCAGGGAGGATGACCATGATTGGTTAATGAATGTATAAAATGTTTGGAAACAGAGCAAAGCTCTACTAAAGCCGTGCTTTTGTGATTTTTTAAATTGTTTCCCCTTTCCCCCCCTTCTGATGGTTTATTTCTCCCAGACATGTTGAGTCTAGACAGTGGGAGTGAGGTTCACTTTTTCTTCTTTTGGGACTTGTTGGTTAGACAATGGCAGTTGCCCTGATTCCTTCTTTCCACACCTTGGGCCTATGGGCTCCTAACACAATTTGAGATGTCTAGAATTCTTCGATACCAATATAGAAACTGACTGGTAATAGATGTTACTAAAGAAGTTTAATTGGCATAAAATTCATGAACTCCTTTTCTTCTGTGGAATTTAATCAAGCAATTTCTAACTACGATTAAGAATTGGGGCTTCGTGTCCTTCACTAGTCTAACCCTGTTTAGACTAGGATAAGTTGTGCTGATTGATCCAGAGGGAGAGATCCACCACAATGTGCTAGGGAAACTCAATGTGAACTCTAAAGAAGCAGAATAGAGATAGATTCTTTTTTCATTACTGAAATGATAGGGTAAAACAGTATTTTAAGGACAACTAGGGACTTATACGTCATTTGAGCATATGACTAAACATCATTAGTGTTCTACAAACTCTACCTTCCTCATTGGCATTCTCTCCAAAATACCTCTTGGATCCTTTCACTTGTCTTCAAATCTCTTGATGATTTCAGCATGGTTGAAGTGAGGCTTAATTAGATTTACAACCAAAACCTAAAAGCATGTATATTTTGTTCTATTAGTATAATATATTAGTGGGTAATTTTCATCTGGTTCAACCAAGGTTTTTTAAGTCCAAAATCTCAGACTTTGCATCCCATACTATAGAAAAGTCAATTTACATATCTATCATTTTAAGACCAATTTGCCCTTTTTTAATTAAAATTTTTTACATACATAATCTCCATGTTTATTTTCTCTTTATTAAATTCTACCATCGCTAATGCTTATTAGCTAGAAAGTACACAATCAAGCCCTTAAAAATCTTGATCTTCCCTCGATATATACGTTTGCAAGGGAAAGTACACAACAAATTGTAAACCCTAAAAATTCTTGATCTTTCCCTAAAAAATCTTGATCTTTCCCTCGTACGTCTCTATATTGAAATTACACATAAAATACATTAGCCGTAGCGACTACAATAGTATTGGTAAGAAAATTCATGGTTTCCCCTTATTCTACATCTCTGATTCTCTTCCTCTCCATCAATGGTGATCGATACATGCCATTAGCTTTAAACCTTGGAACAACTAATCCTCAAGGGCATAAAGTATTAGCCAACACAACACATAAACCCCGGAGCCTTGCTCAAATAATTGTCCATTGATTACAAAAGGGCGTTAGAAAATCTTCAAACGGTAAGCAATACGGAAGTTCTTTAAGCCTTGCTCCCCCCCCTTCCCCCATTTCTGATGGTTTATTTCCGAAAGTTTATGAGGCTAGACTATTCAAATGGGGATGACCTTTGTTCTACTTGGGGGACTTGCATTTGAAGACAGGAAGTTCCCCTTTCCCCCATTCCCTTTCCCATAGTACTACTATTAAAGACAATTTTAAAAACTCACTTGGTCTAGATCCTCAAGTTTTTCAAATTTTTTCGCTCCTCAATCCTTAGCAGTTTCTCCAAATTATGAAAAATTCAAATTAAAAAAAATCAAAGGGCAAATTGGTCTTTGAAAGTGATACTTTGTCCTTGAATGAATGTCATCATGGTTGAAGTAAGACTTAATTAGATTTTACAACTCAAAACCTAAAAGCATGTATATTTTGTTCTATTAGTATAATATATTATTTAATAGAAAATTTTTGTTATAAACAAAGTTGGTGAGAAAATTTGTACTCTTAACCTTTTAGCCCCCTTTCTTTGGTATAATAATACATCATTTTCCAATGAAACTATTCTCATATATTTGTTGAAAATTATGTGGTTTTTAATAATATAATACTATAATGAAAAGTCACTTCTAAATTAATTAAAAATTTGGTAAAATGTTTTCTATATCTAGTTTCAAAGATTGACCTACTCTAGCTTGTTTGATAGGCGACTCTAAGTGACTTGTTTTTTTAAAATATGTGATGCTAATAGAGGGCCCAAGCGTATCATCTTTTTCTCGATTTAATTGAGCCCCCACTATATAGTACGTGTGAAATTCCTCGGATATCTAATCCCTTTAACCCATGGTTTTAAGACTGCGAATCCAAAACTCGAGTCGCCGACAACTATGGGCCATTCAAGTCAAGCCCAAAGGTTCAAAAGTGAACCTAATGTTGGTGGATGACCCTAGTGATGATTTAACATCTCTCCTAGAGTTTAAGAGGAGAGAGAAGGTCAATCATGATGGCTTTAAAAGACGATTTTGGCAACGTCCGTAAACCGGCGATGGAGAGTCCGATTGATGAGGTAAATATATCCAAACGTAAATAATCGAAAAAGCTTTCTTTCAAGCTAAAAATCATAGGAATTGGACCCTGGATGGGAGGGTCAACATGGACCAGTTGGTTGGACCGGTCGACCGCCCCCAACCCCCCACCCCTTTCCTAGCTACAGGATAAAATAGGAATTTCGGGTTTTAAAACCCTATTTTATGTTTTAACTCATCTCTAAATGCATTTTCTAATACTAGAGTGTGGCTGAGGCTTTGGGAAGAGGAGAAACCAAGGAGAATAGTAGATTCCATCCAACCAAAGGTGCTTTGTGACCCGAATCGTCGCGAGAACATCAAAGGAGGTGAGAATCCTTAAACCCTCTTCTTTAAACATAGTTTTGGGAGGTTTTCTTCACTTTTAATGTGAAATTTTGGTATATGAAGCATGTTAAATAGTTGTAATAATATTTTTCTTTAGTATGAGAGTTGTTGGTGCGAATCCCAGCAAAAGATTTTGCATTTTGACTCTGAGACTCCCGCTGGCGATTTAAAGAGCCAAATTTGAGCCTTTTTTATTTAGAATGAATTGGGTCAAATTGATAGTACATTTGGAACCCTATTGTTGCCAATTAGACTTTCCCAAAGTTTCATTTCGATTCGACCTCGAATTGAATCGGTGGCAAAATAATGACTTTTCGCCAAACTGGGTTGAGAAGGGCGGGTTTGAACCTAGTTATCAAATTTGGTTTTTGTGGGATGATTTTGGGATACCTTTTGAAACCCAATTGACTCCTAATTTATATTTATTAATTCTCTTAGGGCCTGTTTGGTTACATGAGTCTGAAGATTTCAAATATCTAGAGATTTCAAATCTATGGAGTTATAATTTATAAAATTAGATGTTTGGTTGTGGAAAGAAATTTGTGGATTCATCCTAAGAAACTATTTGATTGAAGTGGTTTTTTTGAATTTGCAAATGTATAGTTTTTTTTTAAATCTCTGGATTTCACCCCTTACCCATAAATCTACAAATTCTGTTTTTGTGTGGTGATCCGATTTCGAGAATCTAGAGATTTTACAACCCAATTGAATCCTAATTTATATTTATTAATTCACTTACATTATTAGGTTATTTTGAATATAATCACCAACTCGTGAGTGTGAAATTTGGGACCTTGGAGAAAAGAATCAAATTGAAAAGTGAGGGAATATACTTAACCTTCTATTGCATGTTTAATATGTTAATTAACTTTCATTATTGATATCTTGCCTTGCTTTAGTGTTTATTATCTTGTGATTATGTATGTGACTTTGTGAGAATGAAAGGTAATAAAATATGTTTGCTTATATTTTTCAATATTCTTTGAATGATGATGTGAGAATGTGTGGGGGATTGGTTTTGAGACTTAGATTCTCTTATATCTATTTACCAACTAGGGTTGTGGGTTTGCCCATTACCCTAGTGAACTTACATGAGTATGCATCTAGACCTAAGTACATGAATGCTAGGTGTCTAGAAGTGTTTGGTTAGGTAACCTCATGAGTACTACTTTCCTTCCGATAGGGGTATTGAAACCGGTTAACCCGTGATATCAATGGATGGGTCCTATGAGCATCAAGCAAGCCCATTGCTATCATGAGATGGTAGGGTTGCATATAATAGATAATGGCTCTTTGGTGCTTAAGACCGATAACCAACCTGTGAGAGGACATGGAGAGTATCATGTCCATTATATGTGGATGCCCAATAGGGTTAAGGGTCAACGTAGTCCAAGTTGTTGATGCCATAGGATATGAACATCTAGTAGAAAAGGATACTAAACCAAGTTGGTCGGTGTCATAAGGGGAAGTATCTGGATCATATGTAGTATGAGACCGTATGATTGTACATTGGGCCTAGAGTAATCATTGACACGTGCCAGTTCTCATGCCAAATAGTGATGTGAGAGAGTGGTGATTTATAACCCAGCCACAAATTGATGTGACTTGACACAACAACCGCGAAGAACCCAATAGACATCTCTTGTTGAGGGAGAGTGAATGAGACCGCCCAAAGGAGACTGGTGTGTGATATAATGCGTGTCTACTATAAAAGACTTCATGATAGAATTAGGAGCATAATATCAATAACCATTCATATATTATATCATTATCATGAATTACATTATTGATATTCATGCAATATGTGTGTCTGTGTGGTGTGAAATCTTGTGAACGAATGCATGATATGATGTTGAGTTGACCTCAATGAGTTCTGTTGAACTCATTCATTTTATATGTCTGTTTCTATTAGAATACACTGCAATTTATGAGGACTCCTTCCAAGTGGAGGATTTATCGTTGATAGACTTTCTTGAGGGAGCAACCGGAGAAGAAGTGGATGCGCATGACGCTTCATGCCTGTGTCTAGATTGTTCTTATGGTTTTGGTTCCTAGTAGGGAAACTCTTAGATAATTCTGCTGCAAAGAAACTATCCTCTTTTCTTTTCAAAACTATGATGTTACAACTTTTGATTTGAAGTAATGGATGATTGTAACTTATTGATAATTCCGATTTGATAACTGTATATTTAAACTTGATTTATTCTTGTCCTTTTAATTATGCTATATCATATGTTGTATGGAGTTGTCACTGAACCTAGGTCTTGTGGTGTATTACCCCCACGGGTATTCAAATATGACCAGTTCCGGCTGGGTGGGGTGTAACAGTACGACCTTGACTCATTTAACCAATCATGTATAATACTACATATACGTCCCTCAAGTTTTCTTGTTAATTCATTATGAGATTTGGGGATGCTTGACTTTGGTTTTGGGTGAGTTTGCAATGTTTTGTTGGATGCTTTTGATAGATCTCCATTGTAATATTCTTTCACATCCAGTGAAATTTCTTCTTTGCCCATACATGGAGCACGTCATGTTAGTTTGTGAATCACATTAAATCTTCATGTCACTTTGATTTCTTTTAATTTCTCTATGTTATTTCTTAGTGTTTGTTGAATACTTAGGCATACAATATACTAAAATTGTTATATTAACCTACTATCCCTCCCCTATTCCTCCATTTGATAGGTAAGAGAATCACTTTGAGGATTTTATTTTATTTTTTGTTATTGGTTAAGCTAAGGTGGGGGTTAGAAAGATTGGCACATAAGATGATGGCTTACAATATACTGCTACTATATCCATCCCTCCCTCTTCTTTCAAATATTCCCCTGTCCCCCCCCCCCCACCAACCAAAAAAAAATATTATATTGATTAAATAATCAAGATCTTCTCTAATGGCATCTAATAATTAGTGTCAATTTATCCATGGACAGTTAGGTATCACCTCAAAAGGTGTTTGCTATACACCCATAAAATGGTGGGAGATCGATTCTTGTGATTAAATGTTAGCGGAGATGATCTAGGTTGTAAATTAAATAACTTGTAGATAAGGCTATAAAGGGTAGCCAACATAAGGTTGTAACTTCTCATTTATCCTTTTCTTTTTTGTGGAGAAAAATGTGATATACATTAATGAATAAATAATATACATATAGTAATATTTTCTCCCAATGACATCGTCTTAAACAAGGGAAGACAGTGCCATGAGGAGGGCAGCAACATCAAGATGAAATTCATGGGCACATTGAACAAACTTGGCCTAAAAATCAACACAATAATTGGTTTCACAGAGATGATGAACAAAATGCACCCCTTAAAAAGCTCCAAGATCCACCAACCCAAACCACCCCCCCCCCAAAAAAAAGCGAGGGACCAAAAAAAAAAAAAAAAAAATAAAAAAAAATTCCCCTTTTTTTTATTTTTTTATTTTTTTTATTAAAAAAATATTTTTTTTTTTTTTTTTTTTTAAAAAAATATTTTTTTTTTTTTCCCAAAAAAATTTTTTTTTTTTTCTTTTTTTCACCAAAAGAGGAAAAAAAAAAATTTTTAAGAAAATTTTTTTTTATATAAAAAAAAAAAAAATCCACTATTATATGATATCCTATGAATAGCATCCAAGTTCTCAATTAATGTTTCTTTACCTTTTGATGTGTAAAAACTTAATTTTGTTTGATTCATTTTGATATAAAATTTTCTATGGAGAAAAAAGATGCACGATTCTGCAATGTATTGCTTCACAAAGCTTTAATATTATTATTTTTTTGCTTATCTAAAAAAGATTTAAATATTCTTATAGTAAAATAAGTATACATGATTTTTTTTTTTTAATGATTATAATTCCTAGTTGTTAACATAGTTATGGTCCAAGTATTGGAAAAACCATCAATTATGAATAGTGAAAGATTAACCTCTACTCTATTTAGTAAATATATAACACAATATTATAAAATTCCTGATAAAGATATTTGTAGATTTTAATGTTTTTCTATAGGTGAACATAAATATATTTGTAGTCTAACAAATATTAAATTGTTAATTATCTTTTTTTTTGTGACAAGTAGGCTTTATCTATAGTCAATGTTTAAAACTCATGGCATGAGTAAAATACATTTTATATAAATATGATTTGCCATGAGTTAATACATTTTATATAAATACAATTTAAGATTGAATTAGATCATCATACATGTCAATGATAGTGTGCTTCTTAGTCAAGGCTTTATGATGTCAAATGACAAAGAAAATAAGGCCAAACAAAAAATTGGATTAATAAAAATTAATTTTGTCTTTCAAAAGTACTTAACAAAATGAACAATATCAGCTCCTTCAAAGCTATGACAAACAAAGTCTACAAATGACCCAAGTTTTATAGGATGCAAAAAAAAAAAAAAAAAAAAAACCTAAAACGTAGCTAAAATGAAAAATATAAATTTATGAAAATATCTATGAAAATAGAAAAATGCTTAAAAAACCCTCAAAAACGCAAAGAAACGATATTAGTCATTGAAACACAGTTGCCTTGCTCACAGGCTCATTCCGAAATTCCCAATAAAATTTTAACTTGTTCCGAGTCCGAGACCTTGGGGTACCCTAGGTGCTACCCATGTGCATCACTTTAACTATGTCATTATATCACCAAGCAACAAAATATAAAGATAAATGTACAACATAATTCATCTGAGTTCCAATGATGAGTTTGTAGAAGCCTTACTTTTGCAAATAAGTTGAGAATTTTATTTTTTTTTTTTTAATTTATAATAATAAAAAGGGATAATTATTATTGCCCCCTCTACTTTATTTTATTACTACTGTATCCCCTGTACTTTTCAAAATTATTAATCTAACATTTAACTTTGTTTACAATTACTATTGCCCCCCTACCGTTAAGTTCTATTAGTTTACTGATGATGTGGCATTTTTATATTTTCTCAAAAACCCCCCCCCCCAAATACCCTTATGCTTATCTCTTTACTTATTTACTCTTTTGTCAAGTTACAGTAGTACCCTTAATTAACTGTGGAGAAAAAATAACTATAATCCTTTTTATTCTCAAAAAAAAACCACCAAATAAAAAAGAATGATTGAATAAAACTTAAATAGAAACCGAAAAAGAAGGAAAATCGAATTCAACTCAAATTGGAAACTGAATGTCACCTAAAATATTTTCAAAATAAATGAAGTTTAGTGAAGGTGGAAAACCAAATTGGATTTTGATTTTGCTCATTTCTTTAATTCAAAATAAATGAAGTTTAGTGAAGGTGGAAAACCAAATTGAATTCGGATTCTCCCATTTCTTTAATTCAAAATAAATGAAGCTTAGTGAAGGCGGGAAACCAAATCGGATTTGGATTTTGCCCATTTCTTTAATTCAAAATAAATGAATTTTTGTAAGGTGGGAAACCAAATTGGATTTTGGATTTTGCCTATTTCATTAATTCAAAATAAATGAAGTTTAGGGTGAAATTGACATTTAATCTGGTTTTTATAAATGGGATAGCATCATCTTTTGATTTCTTAATTTTAATGAAGGGCAAATTTGACATTACATATTCAAACTTAATGGCTACTTAACACCATTATAAGGAAAGGGGGCAATAGTAATTTCGTAAAACACAGGGTTTTATTAGTAATAAAATCAAACTACAAGGGGGCAACAGTAATTATCCCTAATAAAAAAATATATTCATTCAAATTGAAAAACATCATACAAAGTTTAAAACCTCGAAAATGCTTGAAAAACAACCTAGGAGCATTTGGTGAATTGAACCCTATTATTTCTCCAACACCCACAAAACTATTATAGAGTCTATATACTTAGCTAGTGTTAAAACAAAAATACCGAAAACCCAATTCACTTTTTGTCACACCCCACCCGTCGGTCTCGGTTATCCGCCCGACAACCCGTGGGAGTGATCATTCACAGGATCTATGGTTTTAGTCTATCAACAATAATAAATACAAATAAAGACAATCAAGAGCCATAATAGTTCAATTAATGAATTAAAGGATTACAGGAGTCCAAATACTCCAATAAAATAATTAATGAAAGAATAATAAATCAAAAGAATACGAGTTTAGCGGAAGCAATTCAAAAAGAGTTAAATTATTTTCTTTCCAGTTTCTTTTTCTAAGGCTAAAAACTTAGGCTCAAGTTTAACAAGATGAGGGGTCCTCCAATTCTCCTCTAAACGGTGAGCAAACTGTCTGGCAACTTATCTTCTCCGCCATCAATGGGTGCGATAAGCGCATTCCATGCACTTACAAGAGCTCCCGCACAGGCTATCTCCATTTCCCATTGTCGGTGCCACATTTTCTTCATACAGGAAGGTTCCTTCATAGGAAACCAATCCATCTTCCGACACATTTCCTCCATTTGCACAGACTAATAAAACATATACAAATAAAGGAGTGAGTTCTGGAGAACTCAGTAAGAACAATAACAATTCCCATCCATATGTCCAACAAATCAAAAGTGCATATATGATATGTATGAGTGCAAAGTATGAATGCTGCTAGATCTAACTATGCAAGTCTCTAACAGTTGACATGCTTTAAAATATACACCAGCCCTCCTCTGGGTAGGTCTAGTCACTTTGATCCGGCAAGGACTGGTTACCTTTGTAGGGATCCTGGGTAAAATGGAAAGTCCACACCTAGCTCTCAAACCATGGCTGGGGTTAAGTCAACATTCTCTCACCACGACCATTGGCAATGAGTACTGGCGCATGTCGGGGTTTCTAATCCAATGCAAGGTCATACAGGTAACATGTCTACATGAAGTCCAGATACATCTCTTATGGCACCAACCAACTCGGTTCAGTATCCTTCGCAACTTAGGAATGAGAATCCTCACGGACTGGCTACCGCTATTGGACTTCATTCTATAACCCTATGGTCATCCACATATTGTTGGGGGCGGAATGCTCTCATGACTCCTCACGACACCCGGTCCGTTCCTTGGACGTCCATAAGCCCAACCCTAACATATGCAACCCTACTGTCACCTAGGCCCAATGCAAGGTCCTATGGTCTTGTACTACATATGGTCCAGTATCTCCCCTTATGCCTAGTGCCCTTTTGTTCGATACCTTCCCACCTATAAATGGAATCCTCAACGGAAGACATCTGTTGGATCCCATGCCTTAACCCAATTGCCATCCACCTATAATGGACATAATGCTCTCCATGTCCTCTCATGAGTTGCTTACCGATCTTGAGTGCCAATGAGCCCTTACCTAATATATGCAATTCTACCAAATGATGATGACAGTGTGGGCCTGCTTGACATACAAGACCTAGCCACTGGCATCATGGGTTAACCGGCTTCAATACCCCTACCGGAAGGGTAGTAGTTTTCATAGGGATTCCTAGCCCAACACTTGTAAACACATATCATTCATGTTGTTGGTCTAAATGCAATCACATAAGGTCATTAGGGTAATGGGTGAACCCACAACCCTAGTTGATAAAATAAAATAAAATAAGAGGAATAATCTCATTCAATATCATCCATTCTCATATCGTTCACGCAAAGTCACACACAAGCATATCATGATAGATATCAATTTAAAGTAATTTATATCACTAAATCGCAATACTTAATAATACAAAAAATGGTTAGTCATTCCTCACCTTCCAACTTGATTCTTGTTCTTCAAAGTCACAAATTCATTCACAAGTGTCAATGATTATACTCAAAAATATCCTAATCATGTAAGAGAACTAATAGATACTAATTAGAAGTTAATATAGTTTCAAAGAGTTCCCAAAATCACCCAATAAAACCCAATCAGTCATATGGGTTCAAACCCGCCATTCTCAACCTAGTTTTGGCAAAAAGTCAATATTTCGCCACCGATTCAAAATCAAATTGAAACGAAACTTTGGGAATTTCTAATTGGCAGCAATAGGGTCCTAAGGGTACCATCAATTTAACCCAATTTGTTCTAAATAAAAAGGCCCAAATTTGGCTCTTGCAAGTGCTTGTGGGCGTCTTTGAGAGCCAAAATGCGAAATCATTCCCAACGATTCACACAAACAACTTACAAACTAGAGGGAAGCATACGTACATCTATTTATGAGCATTCAATATACCTAACATGCTTCAACTACCAAAATCCAACATTCAATGTGAAGAAACCCCCACAAACCTATATTTAAAGAAGAGTGTTTGAAGGATTCTTACTTTTTCGATGATCTGGGTCACAAAGCACCTTGGGTGGATGAAATCTACTCTTCTGCTTGGTTTCACCTCTTCCCCAAGACTCAGCCCTACTCTAGCATTAAAAAATGCATTTAGAGGTGAGTTGAAACATAAAATAGGGTTTTTAAACCCGAATTCCCGATTTTGACCGGTCACTGAGGGGGGGGCAGTTGGTCAAGGCAGTTGAATCACCCAACCGGTCCACTTAACCAGTCCATGTTTGGACTCCCATCCGGGTCCGATTCCTGTGATTTTTGGCTTGAATGAAAGGTCTTTCAATTATCTAAATTTGGATATATTTACCTTGTCGATTGGACCCTCCATCGTTGGTCTACGAACGTGCCAAAATCGTCTTTTAGCGTTGTCGTGATTGATCTTCTCTCTCCTCTTAAAATCTAGGAGAGATGACAAGTCATCACAAGGTTCATCCACTCGCATTGGATCCACTTTAGAATCTTTGGGCTTGATTCGAATGGCCCATGGTTGTCTCCCACTCGAGGCCGGGGTTCGTGGTCCTAAAATAATGGGTTAATGGGTTAGAAATTATGGGGATTTCACAACCACTCTCCTCCACCATTGGTATCACTCCACCATTGGTATGAGTTTTGGTGCATATCAGGGTTATACCTAGCCCAATGCAAGTCATCCATTGAGTTGTATCAACCTCGGAGTCGGATACTTCCCTTCTGTGCCCCAGGCAATCCATTCCAGTACCTTTCTCCCTAGAGTCATCATATCCTATGGCTCCAACCAACTCGGACTATGGACTATTAACCCTATTGGTCATCCACATATAATAAACGGGAATCTCTAATGTTCTCTCATGGGTTGTCTACCGGTCTTGAGCACCCATGACCCAGGGTTTATTATGTGTGACCCTACTAATGAATGGCCCCCACAATGTGATTGCGTCATCTCATGGATTGGATACCGGTCTTGAGCCCCTACAATCCCCATTGTTGCCACGGATCACTCGGCCTCAATACCCACACTGATAGGCTGAGATATGATAGGGTTTCTTAGCCAAATACATCTAGACAAGTCTTAAGTATGACATCCAGTAATTATGGAAAACATCAAGGGAAACCACAAGAATGCGTCCCATACCACCTCCACCGGTGTCCCAAGACAGAAATACCAAAAGGGCATTCCCCATTCCACAGTTGAAACCTAGACAATCACATCTCAATATGATTCCAAAACACACATCATATCATGATCCATTCAAAATAAAACCAATCACATTCTTACAAGTATGCAAATCAACATATAAATCACATTCTGAAATTACAGAGATATAACAATAATGAATAAGTCCTAAGACATTAGTTAAATCATGCATACAAGCTCTAACATAATGAAGATTGCAATTATGTTAATTGTGAGTGAACATACTCACCTTAAGCTTGATTTGAATACTCCAGAGAAAAGATAAAAAAGTAGGTCCAAAATTACCAAAGAAACCCTAATCATACAAGGATTTAGTATTAGGAACAAATCCTAAAAGATCGAAGATGAAATGGGGTCAAACAGAGCAACTTTGTTGTCACAGGACCCCTTGGTTGCTTGGGGCAACCAAGGCAATCGACCAAGCATTTTGTGTACAGACAGAAAACCACAACTTTGATCGGAAACTCATCGTTTGTGTTCCAAACACTTCAAAATTAATAGGAAAATTCTGAAAATGTATAAGGAGACTATCTTTCATTATCTAAGCATTATGGTCATCGAAAAGAAGATCTAACAATTCACATAATGGACTTAATCCATAGATTTCACAGATAAACTAGAGTGAATGGGAATTTATTCTAGGAATAAGAAAACATTAGATCATGATTAGGAAATAACCTAGGAATAGATCTAGCATGGATTAGAAATCAGTTAGACTAAACGGAAAAACAATCATGATAGTCAAGCTAGGCTTTTACTGAACTCATACTGTGTTGTCCATAGAAAGGATAGAGTGAATGGAGATTCACTTTAAGACTATGTGAGGATAGAAGAATGGTTTATTATAGTAGCATAAGATCCTTCTCACAATCACAATAATGGGTAGAAACTAAAGAGAGAACAGAACTAGAGAGAATGAGAGCGATTACTAACCTTGAATAAGAAGAGAAGAAGATTCGAAGGAGGAAACTCTCACGGATGCTTGGGGATCTTCCTTGGCCTTGGAGAGAGTGCTCTAGGGTTCTTCTCACATTCTCCACAAGCTTAAAGACAAAGTAGCTCGAATTAGATCGAAGTTTGAATATATAAGGCATTAGAAACCTAATTTCCAAAAATACTAAATCTGTCTCGGGGAAGCTTTGGTCGCTTAGGGCAACCAAGACAATTGAGCAACCAATACCTTTTGGTCAAAAATTGGTTTTTATTGGGTCTCTGAAAGCCACAAGCTCCTCTAGGGTCCTTTTTCAACTTATGAAAGAATTCTTATTTGGTTCTATAGGACTTTTCACTTGTATTAACATTGCACTCATAGTCCATCTACCAAGTTCATCATCATTCAAGTTGCATCTTTTTGGAAAGTCAATTAGGGTTTCCATAATAGGATCTTCATCATCAACATCCATTGGTTCTAGGTTAGATTCGATGGTTTCAAATGAGATGGCTCACAATTGTTTTTTACCTTCACTTCAAATTTTCGAACCTATAATATAAATTTTCGGGTTAGGGTTGTGAGGAATTTCACACTTGTAGTTTTCATCATGGACCTCTGGGGCCAGGGGGCTAATTCTTTTTCTTTTTAATTTCCTTTTTTTACTTCCAACTTTTTGAAATTTCCCCTACAATTATATTTTTATGTGTGAAATATTAACAGTTGGCCTCTTCTCCACAATTTTTGAAATCTTTCCCATTTCTTTTATGAAATTTTGATTTTTTTCTTTGTTTGAGCTTTTTTCGATATGTGAAATATCTAGACTTGGGCTTCCAATTGGAGAACAATTTTTATGATAAAGATAATAGGTATAAATTGTGTTCTATGTGAAATCCTGACTCTACCTCTGGTTTCATTACATTCCAAGGTCCACTAACTATGTGGCGGAGTCCTTCGCAATATCAGCTCTTTCAATTGAGCCTCCGACTGATTGTCCTGTTCTCTGTCCGTGGATTCTACAGTTACAGTCAATGAATTTTCGTTTGATAAAAAAAAAAAAAAAAAAAAAATGAAATTATTGTTCCATATCGTTGCGGTCTCGTTTGTTTAGTAACTGTTACGAATAGTGGAACCGGTATTGCTATTATCTTTATCGGGATTCCGCTAATGTTGGATGTTTGGATCCAGGGACATAAACCCGCCAATGCATCGAAAATGAAAAAGTCAGCTTCACACCAACTGTCACTCTCTCGTGAGACGAACCCGCGAATTCAGAAGCTTCACGGGCTTCACTTCAGGGACAGAAAGGCACTGAAATTATTCATATAGATCGATAGTGACTCCGCCTCTTCTCCTCCGTTCAATCAATGAGAGGTTCAACTGGACAATTTACTTTTCGTTAGTTGCACTCCGCAACAGAAGCCCACTTGATTTATTTTGTTTCCTTCCCCCCGAAACTAATCGTCATTTGTTCATAAACGGAAAATATCTCACTTCTAGTTCTGTTTGTGAAGACGATATCTGGTTTACTTTATCTGGGCTTTTCCTGAAATCGTACTTTTCTTCTAGTTTTCTGTTCAGTTCTCGAAAGCTGTTCATTTGGGTTTCGCTCAGAATGGTCAATGATTCGTTGGTTTCTCAATTTTAACTGATTGATTCTTTCCCTTGGTCCAGATATCCGTCATATCTGGTTCTCACTGTTTCAGTCTCTTAACAAAATTCTGATATTTGGTTTTGCCAGATTTGATAAATTTATTCTTCCAAAGTGGTGGATTTGATAGTTTTCATCTGGGTCTAGTTCATTTTCTGCAAAAATGGTGAATCTGGGTGTGTTGTCGGGGAAAAAGTCCAATAAAACAGTGGTTTTGAGCTTCAGACTCCCTTACAACACTCAGTGGGGTCAGAGTCTGCTAGTCTGCGGCTCCGAACCGGTGCTTGGTTCATGGAATGTGAAGAAGGGTCTCCTTTTGAGCCCTTCTCATGAAGGTGGGGAGCTTATATGGAGTGGAAGAATAGGGGTTCCAAGCGGGTTCGGATGTCAGTACAATTATTATTTGGTGGACGATGGCAGAAATGTTCTGAGATATGAGGCTGGGATGAAACGCCAATTGCAACTTCCAGAAGCTCTTGACGGTGGAGAGGTGGTGGAGCTTCGTGATCTCTGGCAGGTATAATTCTTATCTTATTCGGTAGTCCTTTTCTTCCCCTCCCCCCAACAAACACACAATTTGTTTGTCTGTTAATTGTGATGCTCCTCAAATTTTTTTTGCTACAATGCTTATCTATTCACCTAATTCTGGAAGCCATTAGAGATATATAATCGAGCGTGCAATTAGCATTCGCTCCCTGTTTGTCAACATCATCTAGGATTTTGGTTCCGCTGCAGTTTTGGTAACTTTGAATATTAGTAACAGGAGCACTTTGTTAAATCTTATTGAGTTTTTGAGTAAATTGGTTTTATAGTAATCCGTTCTGATTTTTGCATTATGTTTGCATTTGGGCTATCTGATAGAGTTTTATGTTCTCATCACACATGCATTCGAAGAAAATTAAGTAGAAAAGGAATCTGAGCAAGGAACTCATTTGTTCATGTTAGTCAATAATGTATATAATGAACTCCGTTTTTTACATTTTTAATAGTGGTGGTCAGCTACAGCTAGAAGAATGGAAATGGTTCCATCAGGTGCTTGTAAAGTTGGTTGTTAATTGCAGTACTGTGAAAGACCTATCAGATATAGTGTGAAATTGATTTAGATTTCTTGCATTGTTTTCTCTGTTGTTGTGTTTTTGATGAATTTTAAATGATGAAAGCTAGCAGGAACTTGTCTATTATTTCTTTCACAATCGTGTAGTTATTATCTTCATGTAGGTGATTGAAGTGCTAAATGATTAAGAAATTTTATTTGCTTTTTAAGATTGAAATTGTGTTTAGGAAAGTTAGGTCATAGTTCTTGATAATAAAGATGTTAAAACAAACATGAAGAAATAGCAAATCGAAATAGAAACAAAACGAAAACACACAAAGATCTAACGTGGTTTATACACCAATGTGGTATGCTACGTCCATAGGCGAAGAAGAGTTTTTTCACTATGTAGAATAGGAATAGAAGGAAATCTCACAACCAATCGCCAAAAGTAACAGCGTTACAAGAACTCTCACCCAAAACCATAATTTGAAAATCCGAAATCTCTCAATGATGTGGTTGGTGAACATAAGATACATATATGTAGACTCCAATTGGGTAAAACGGGTTGACCCATCTGGTTGGGTCGTGTTGTACAGCGGAGGCTTTGCCCCTACACCCCCTCCATAGACTAAGATCAGTGGTGGACTCCGGCCATGGGCCTATCGGCACAACCCTTTGCTTCTACCATAGATCTCCGAAAATAGGTCCTTCGGGTCACCCAAAAAAAAAAAATGTTGGTGCGGGTCCGTCTTCCAAATTGGGCACAAGAATTCGGGTCAGAACATAACAAAAGAGAAGTACCAAAGTTTCTTTTACTTTATATGTGTCAGGTTATATTTTACTTAGCTATTTTCAGATTCTTTAGTCAGCAGGGTAGACTGTGTATGCATTCCACAATTTAAAGGGTTGCTTGGATAAGACAAATGATATGGAGATAACTAGAACATAAGTGAAGGATAATAAGTACTCCAGGGGCTTGTAAGTTGCTTTGCTTTGATCCCAAGTAGTTTCTCTTTATTGAAGTTCTCTACTAAGAATATTACTTATCAATGTTAGAACATTTGGAAATATGGTGGTGCTTCATTGAAAAGCATGGGATGCTTTTCGATTAAGTGTTCTAAGTCCTAAGGTCATTGAACTATGGCAGGCATTAGAAGAATAATCCACGTCCCAGGAGATCATCTGTCCCCCCATATGCTTGTGAGTCCACATAATAATTCAAGCTTTTGGATTGGATACTTACAGTTGGATGGAAACTGATGTAGAATTAAAAACCCTGGAACTAAAGCAGCTTCAGAGGACCAACTGGACTAGGTTAAGCCTTCCTAGTAGACTTTTAGAAGGGCCAAAAAGAGGCCAAAACACTGTTAACGTGGACAGTGTTGCAGCCCTTCTTTGGGACTTGGTGGGTAAATGTCAGAAGATTTCTTGGGGCCTCATGCATGGATTTTTGGAGGGGTTGATTTTGTCTGTGTGGGGGATTTGGGATATTATTTATTTATACTTTACTGGGTCCTAAATACTATTATTTTGTTTCCATTCTAGTATTGGGATCAGCTTTTTTCTCAGCTAAGTTAGTTTCTATTCTTAGAATTTTCATGCTACTTCGGGAGCACGTCATAGAGCTCTCTACATATTTGTGACAGGTGGTAAGAGCCCACCTTATGATTCATTGACTTGATTAATAGATTTGGCTTTGAGCACGAAGAACCTTTTGTCCATTGTGAGTGCTAAGAAGAGATAGGTCCTAGTTGAGAGGGCTAAGAAGAGCTAGGTCCTAGTTGAGAGGGCTAAGCTCCAAGCTTTAAGGGGTCTTGCTGTTAACTGCTAAACCGTAGGGCTGAAGGAACTTTTCTGTTGAGGGCAAAATCCACCTGCCCCTAACCTTATTCTCTGTACAAAAGCTGCTGTTACTGTTCCTAAGTTGTTTCTGTTGCTGAGACTGTTAATTGAAACTAATTTCACTCTGAAGCTACCTAGTTGGATGAATGAGGAAACTTAATTGGATTGTCTTCTTCCCCCTATCTTGCAGCTCCTGTTGGGGTTTCTAGCCCTCCATTGCATCTCACGCTATCTTCTTCCAATCTGTTAATCTATCCATCCATTACTTCATTCTACCCTGAAACACAAACTTTCTATTTTCAGTCCACCTCCTTATCTGACAAGACTACCATCACATGCGCACCAAATTTGCAGCATAGCATCACCTCCGTAAGTCTTCTGGTTGATCGAAGTTCGGCCATTGGAGCCATCAGTTGGCTGGTTTTCTGTACAACAATAGGCTTCTATTTTGGAGAAAAGTTTCTAATTTGGTGACACCCTCACAACTCCCAATCGAACCATTGGATTCTTGTGATATTTATAGCTGTGATTCATACACAAGCTGCATATGAAACTGGATGATTGTAGTTTTTCTGGTTGGTTTTGCTTGAACCCTGACTTAGTAATTTTGGTCCTTTTCTTCTATTGTCTATTTTTGTGGGTTGTTTGTGGCTAAATTTTCCTAACGTTAGCTTTGCATTAGAAACTGCCATTGAATGTGAGCCAGAGTGACTACCAAGTTGTGAAGTCCTTAGCCATGGAATGTTCCAGCCTTTTGATATGGCTGAAAATGTTTCGTCTTAACTTCACTATCCATTCATCTTCTTTTTTAAATCATGCTAACATAACTTGATGCCTTTGGTTTTTAACTAAATCCTTAACTCATAAATGATAATTGTTCTCATTGTAAAATGCATATTTTAGGCGTTCTGTATTTTTGTATCATTGACATTTTAAGCTTTTAACAAAGAAGAACTTAGCAAGTTTGCTATTTCTTATATGATGGGCAACAACTAGTCATCTTTTCTCTTATGTGTTAGAACTTGAGACCAACAAACATTGGTGGATCTAAATGACAGAACATGATTTGATGCCATTGGTTTTTAACTAAATCCTTAACTCATAAATGTTAATTGTTCTTATTGTAACATCCATATTTTAGGCGTTCTGTATTTTTGTATCATTGACATTTTAAGTTTTTAACAAAGAAGAACTTAGCATATTTGCAATTTCTTATATGATGGGCAACAACTAGTTGTCTTTTCTCTTATGTGTTAGGACTTGAGACCAATAAACATTGGTGGTTCTATATGACAGAGGAACCTTTTTCCTCTTTTCCTTTTTGAATATAATTCTTTTTCCTCTTTTTCTTTCTTTAATTAAATCCAAGATAGGAAATAAGATATTGAGATATGCAAGGACTCTTTTCCATTTGGATTCTCTCAATAATATCTCTGTAGATTTAATTTAAAATCTCAGCCGTAGATCAAATTTGTCGTCTTTATCTCTTCAATATTTCGGAGTTGGCCCATAATCACACATCTCTAGTCCATCATGCTCCAGATTAGGCCCATTTTCGCTTTGGTTTGATGAACTTCTTGTGTGTAAAATGCATGATTCAAGCCCAAACTCCAAATATTTGCTTAAATCTTGAAAAGTCCTAAATCTGCACACATAAAACCCAAGGTCTCCCTCTGTGTATAAATGCATGCTTTATGCCCTAAGATTTCACACTTAAATGTGCTCATCAGGAACCCATGGCTATTCCACAGGTTAAGTTTCAGACCAAAATAATTAGGGGGAGTTCCTTGTAATGAGTATCTTAACCCTTCCTTTCTCTGTTTAGTGAGGAGCCTTTGTAGTAGGTCCAGTAGGTACAGGTATTCATTTGATTGATAGGTACCGAAGTGAATAGAATCTTGTCGGGGGAGGAAGGGGAAAGGCTAGAGGGGCTTGAGGGATGGGCGGGGCATCATTGCAGGGGAGAGATTGGGTTCTTGAGGAAAATGGACATTTAGGATACTGGCTTGGGATGCTTGGGATGGCTGCTGGTTGTCTGTATTGTTCTAATATGTCAGAACGAACACTAAGAAATGATGAACAAAATGGGGAAAAAAAAAAAAAAAAAAACAAAGTTTTAATGTGGTTCACACACCAATGCGATGTGCTACATCCACAAGTGAAGCTAAAGAACTTTCATTATATAGATTGCAATGGAGACCTCTCAAAACACCGAAAACAGCATAACAAAACTCTTGCCTGAAACCCTAATTGAAAATCCCCAAATTTAACACTGACCTTACAAGAAAACGTGAGGCATTCTTCACTTGGGTAAGAGGCTCAATCCATTGGTTTGGGTTGTGTTTGCCCCCGCCCTTCCCACTGAGAAGATCAGTGATGGACAGGCCTAAGCACTTTGCTTCCTTCATATATCTCGGAAAAATGGGTCATTCAGGTAGTCACCAAAGTATGTAGGAGCAGGTCAATCTTTGAAACTGGGTACCATAGTTCAAGGCTCAAATAGCACTATATATTTGGGCATTTATGTCTGGAATGGGAAAATATCTGGTTGGTTCTTCATTTACCTTAATAAAAATAGCAATTTTCAGCACATTGGTAATAACTAAAAAATGTGTTCAAACTTGATGGAGTGATTTTTTTGAGTTTTATCTGCACCCCTTTGGTTTTGACCCATATTTCATGCACGCCCTCTGAATAGGCTATTTAAGATTTAGGTCCCAAAGATGGATTCCATTAATGGACCGTTAGCTTTTGGGAGGAAAATATACTTTTACCCTTCTGTGTAATGTCTTAGAGCAGCGTCTGCTAAGTGAATATCACTAATGCCAATATCATCTTCATCTTTTCTTTTCCATATCGATTTGCAGCCCTAGAATCACCACAACCACCATTGCACTGCTACAACCTCACTTTCCTTCCAACCCCGCCCGACCTTCTCCATCACCCCAGGCACATGATTTTGCCGGTCACCGAGTTCTAACTGAACACATTAGTGGGAAATTTTCTTCCCCAAATAAAAAAAAATTGAATAGTTAATAATTCCTCCTTCTTTTTGGTTGATTTTATCTTCTTTTTATTAATTTTTTTTTGGGGGGGGGGGGGGGGGGGATGAATTTCTGATTATTACGGTGTCAAATTCTAACTTGATCTGAAGGTTCGGCAAATTATTGGTGCCAATATAGCAGCCTAGTTCTACTGCTGGAGGAAATGCAACATATCTGTGCCAGAAAAAGCTAGAGAGTATCAGACCCTCTGTCTCTCTCTCTCGTGGTCCTCACTGTCGTCCATTCATCTAAAGATTTCCAAAGAAACATTCTGATTTTTGGTGAATATGGAGCTTCCCAATAATATCCCACGATTGGATGTTTGAATGAATTGATGGGAACAGCCCCTCAGAAAAAATTTCTGGGGCAAGGCTGCGTAGGGAAATTGGTCCCTTGAACTTTTCTTATATAGATGCCTTTGGCACCAGGTTCTCCTTTTTTATTGAATTGATGGTGATCCCTTGATTCCTATACAAATAAAAGGGAGCAGTTTTGATCTTGAGAATCCATATCTTATTGGAGGGGGCAAATCCCTTGATCTAATTCATCCTTCTAAAATTTTTGAAAGTAGAAATCTTGGACCTGTTGCAAACATAAAGTGAATCAGGTAGTTGATTCTAAGGAACCCACAAGATGATTGTTTTCCAATTCCTTTCTGTGATTTTTTCAATCTCTATGTTCCTCAATGTATCTTTCAAAAGATTCAGCTGCCCATTGTGATTTCGAGTTTTTGGAGATGATTTCATCGCACTGTCC